>NW_028242407.1:0-63641 GCF_964263255.1 Lissotriton vulgaris
GTAGACGGCCCGCCCTTTGCCCGGGCTTAGCCAGGCTAGTCCCGAGCGCGTCCCGCGAGGCGGGAACCAGCACGTCTCTTTAAGTGCCTCCTGGGGCGTTTAGGGGCGTGTACGTGCTGAGGGCTCCTGGAAGTTGTGGTGCTCTGTTTTCTCCGCTCTGCAGCTGCGCCTGATGTTCAGTGGCGTTGGCGGCGGGGGGAAACGGCAACAGGTAACAGGGCAAAGCGACAGCAAGCGAGTGTCCCGGTCAGGTGGAGCGACGAAATCCCAGGCAGCACAGGAACACTAGGGTGAGTCCAGAGTAAAGAAAAGAACAGCCCACTCAGCCGAAATCAGCACGTCTCTTTAAGCGCCTCCGGGCGTGTTTAGGGGTGTTTACTTGCTGAGGGCTCCTGGAAGTTGTGGTGCTCTGTTTCCCCCGCTCTGCGGCTGCGCCTGAGGTTCAGTGGCGCTGGCGGCGGGGGGAAACGGCAACAGGCAACAGGGCAAAGTGACCGCAAGCGAGTGTCCCGGTCAGGTGGAGCGGCGAAATCCCAGGCAGCACAGGAACACCAGGGTGAGTCCATAGTAAAGAAAAGAGCAGACCACTCATCCGAAATCAGCACGTCTCTTTAAGCGCCTCTGGGCGGGTTTAGGGGCGTGTACGTGCCTAGGGCTATAAGAAGTTGTGGTGCTCTGTTTCACCCGCTCTGAGGCTGTGCCTGATGTTCAGTGGCGCTGGCGGTGGGGGGAAACGGTAACAGGCAACAGGGCAAAGCAACAGCAAGGGAGTGTCCGGGTCAGGTTGAGCAGCGAAATCCCAGGCAGCACAGGAACACCAGGGTGAGTCCAGAGTAAAGAAAAGAGCAGCCCACTAATCCGAAATCAGCACGTTTCTTTAAGCGCCTCCGGGCGCGTTTAGGGGCGTGTACGTGCTGAGGGCTCCTGGAAGTTGTGGTGCTCTGTTTCCCCCGCACTGCGGTTGCGCCTGATGTTCAGTGGCGCTGGTGGCGGGGGGGAAAAGGCAACAGGCAACAGTGCAAAGGGACAGCAAGCGAGTGTCCCGGTCAGGTGGAGCGGCGAAATCCCAGGCAGAACAGGAACACCAGGGTGAGTCCAGAGTAAAGAAAAGAGCATTTGTCATCACCAGCCCTGGCACACCCAGTGCACTTTACTAGGACTTCATGGTGATACTAATATGCCAATCATGTACATCCAATCACAATAACAATTTACACAGAGAGCGTATGCACTTTAGCACTGATCAGCAGTGGTAAAGTGCTCAGAGTCCTATTGCCAACAGCCACAGGTCAGGAAAAATAAGGGAGGAAGAAGCAAAAAGTTTGGGGATGACCCTGCAAGAAGGGCAAGTTCCAACAGTAAGTAACTGGCAAATTTGTCTGAGATCCTTGTCATGCTCCTTCCATGTTGGTCCAAATTCTAGTATGTCATCACTGTAATTGAATGCATATATAACAGGTAAAATCGTTCTACATTTAGCATCTTGGAATATTATTGCAGCAGATGATGCTTCAAAATTCAGGGGCTTATTTGTGAGCCCTTGATTCACTTTTCCGCCGCCGGTGTGTCACTTTCTGTGACACACCAGCGGTGTAAAAAATGCACCATGTTGCGTCATATTGACAAAGTGACGCATCTAAGTAGATTTGTCACTTTGTAAACCCCTCCGCCACATTATACCTGCGCCAGGTATAATGTATGCAGGGTGTGTGTGCCGACACAAGTAAGCCTCATAGAGTGACGCAGTGAAATCTATGAGATTTCAATACACCACTTCTAGGACACAAATGCATCATAATCATACACCTGCCTCACAGCCAGCGTAAGTCTGACACAGGCACATTTGAAATGGGACTTGCCAATGTGAAATGACCCATTGCTGATGTTGCGTCACTTTTGTGACAGACTCCAGCTATGCATCATTTTTGCGCCTACAGATACATCAGAAACACTGACATACCAATAACTCCTTGTGATATGATGCATCATACTGTAAATATGACGCATCCAGCATTTCGCAAGGAGGGTGCAATGAAAAGTAACGCATCTCTCTTTTCATGCAGCGATGCGTCACTTTTCATAAATGAGGCCCTCAACCCGTTGTATCTGAACAAACCAACATGGGTCGAAAAAGTGGGAATGTACCCACAATTTTCCTTCAATTCAAATTGATGGCATCCCTTGTTCAGGTCAAGACAGGAGAAAACTTTGACTCTGTTAAGCTGCATGATCATGTTTGCAATATGAAGACCCAGATATCTTTCTCTCTTGATTGCTTTGTTGGTCAGGTGCATAGACATGCAAATGTGCACTTCAAATCCACTATCCGTTTTTGGCACTATCACTATGGGCTATACCCATGGTGTGGGAGCAGTAGAACGCTCAATGATGCTATGTTATAACAACGTTTTTAGTTCCTTTTCAACCGCTTCTTACAGGTGAAATGCTATTTGGCGGTGTTGCTGTGCAACAGGCTGGATGCCTTCATGATGTGAAGTTGCACCTTCATTGTTTTGAGCTTTCCTAGGCCATGAAATAATGACCGGAACTGACTCACAATTTCAGATTGCGTATGTAGGTTATAATTGATAAATGTTAGCCCCATTTCAGTAGGAGTTGCAAAACTGAGTAGACATGCACTGTCATCCGCCCATGCCCTAAGTGAGCTGAGCAAAACTCCCGCAAAATACTTTGCTTCATTGTCAATGAGTGCGATGAGGCGATAGTTCCCTGGGGATTTTTTATCCCCTCCTTTAAAGATCGGTGCGAGGATGGATCCACGCCAGGAGGGCGGTATGGTGTTGTTTTGCAGGCTTGAATTAAAAAGGGGGCTTAATTTCCCAGCCCAAAAAGTTGGGTCTTCCCTGAACAGAGCTTGAGGAATTCCACCTGGACCAGGAGCACCATCCTTCCGTCCCATTTTTATCAGTTTTTCTATTTCAACCTTCTGGACTGTTGACCAAGGAACCGGCTGGTTCCGAAACGTGTCGGGTATGTTTGCCACTGCTGTCTGAAAAATAAATTGCTTCATGAAGAATTGGGGCTCTGCGTTTTTTCTTACTCAACACGTAAGGATTTGGTGCTGGAATATTGAGGCTCGCAACCTAGCCGGAAGCCCGCCGTCACAAGTGGCAGAGAAAAACTTGCGAAAGAGATTTGTTGTATATATATATATATATATATATATATATATATATATATATATATATATCACCTCGGATCCCCTGGGCTCACGTAGTCACCACAGAAGTCACGGCACCACAGCAGCTGAGTTAAGTTTCAAGTTTCTTTATTACACAAACACCACGTGCATTAAGCAACAGGACGGCCTACGCGTTTCGACTATACTTAGTCTTCAACTGGAATATATATACATGTATATAAAATCCCTTAAAATCCCTTAAATTTAACTTACGTATATACCTCTTTTCTGCATTTTTTTTCCCTGCAGGGATTTACAATGGGGTTGTTACAACGACCACGTTGTAAAACACATACATTACCCCACAAGTTGTAACAATGACTTGTGGGGGGCGCTGGATGTTGGAATAGTATAATTTACCATACCAACTCCTGTATGTGCAACAGTACGGAATCCAACACCTTCTGCCCCCTCCACAAGTCGTTGTTACGACTTGCAGGCTAATGGTATGCTTTGTTACAACGCGGTCATTGTTACAACCGTGTTGTAATTTCCTGTGGTGAAAAGTATTCATAGTAAACAATGTTTACCTTAACTTACCTTTGAGTATGAGTATGCTATTTGAAAAAAAAATTAGAATTTGGGAAAAATAAATATTACCAAGCCCTGCAACCATGACACCTAGCAGGTCCTGCTCCAGGTCCAGAATGGCAGCCAGCAGTGCTCAGCTGCTACTGTGTACGCTGAACCACTGTACGGCAGAGTACACAATACAGCACTCTCCCGAAAACAGTCTATGCTTACACAGGTTGTACCCTTGTTGGGCTTTTAACATGCTGGCAACATTGGAGGGAGGTGGAGCTGTAACCAAAAGATTAGTGTGACTACACCCACAGGGTATGTAGGTGGCACGTGCACGGCTGCTGCCTACTTATGCCATAGAGGAAATAGGAGGAGGATAGAACACTAAGTCAGGAAAGGAAAACTAAAATTTAAGTACAAAAATGTAACGAAAAACACAGACAAAAACGTGAATACACACATAGAAAGACGGGCAGTGGTATAAATCAGTAAAGAACTGGTGTGTTTAATATTGGATTTATCAGATGGGGAGGATTAGGTCAGATTAGAAAAGTACTGAGTAGGCCTGGAGGAGAAGCAGAAGCAGTTAAAATAAAATGGCTGTGCCCATGCATACCACGTGGTGCAGTTTGTGCTGATTTTCAGCGTAGAATGCTATATAGGCAGCCGCGGTCCATGCAGGTAACAGCAGTTGGGTGGTGGGGTCGGGTTGGGGAGATTCCGAAGGATGATTAGGGGGGAATTTATTCATTTATTTATTACTTTTCCTTCTGCATTACACCTTGAAATCCCCCCACCATCCTGGCCCCACCCCGACCACTGTTATCTGCACAGCGGCTGGCTACAGGAACACACAAAAGAAGGCAAATGGCCAGAAGAACATTTTTACGCCTTTTGATGAAATTCCATGGAATATCGCTGAGTTTTTTGAGTAGCTCCACAGAATGCCACAAAACCAAATTCTGCGAGTTCTGCGCAGGGGTAGTCTAGGAACAACATTATTACCAACCATTTGCTTTGGCAGTGAAGCACTTTGAGATTGTGACACAAAGGGCCATATGTAGGTAAATCGCGAATACCGAATCCTTAATACCGAATTATACCGAATCGGTATTAAGAATGAGGTAAACGTGATGTATGTAAAAATGTGTTAAACATTACCGATTCGTTGCAAATCGGTATTGAATACCGAGTTTGAACAAATCGATAATAAAAATACATAACGAAAGGCTATTACCGAATCGGTGTTACCAAATCGACACCCAAAATCGGTAATACCGATTCGGTGATTTAAAAAATAGCGTTTTGGTGAATCAGCCAATCCTGACACACCCAATTACTTCCCAAACAGGAAGTTGCCACACCCAGCCAGGTGCACAGGGCCTGGAGCTTACTGTGAGGCAGGCAGGCAGGCAGGCAGGCAGGCAGGCAGGCAGGAGAGCAGAGGAGCCAGCAGGAACACAGCCATAAGAAAGGAAGAATAAGCACTGAACAAGCATGGCAAGCCAGGACAGGGAGAAGGAGGGAGGTGAAAGAAAAAGGAAACTCAAGTTCAGCGACAAGGAGCTTGAGATCCTCATCCAGGATGTCACCCAAGATTACCACAAGCTGTTTGGAGCACAGTCCCACCAAGTGCCAGAGGCACGGAAGAGGCAAATATGGAGTGGCATTCGGGACAAGATCAATGTCATAGGTGTGACCCTGCGCACCATAGAGGACATCAGAAAGAGGTGGTACGACCTCAGAAAAACTGCTAAACAGAGGATGGCAGAGAGACATAGGCTGGCAGGGAAAACTGGTGGAGGAAAAAATCGAGCCCCAGTACCAACACAACTGGAACAGATGGTGGAGTCCACCATCCAGCGGGAGAGTGTGAGTGGCATAGGAGACGCAGACAGCTCCGCCAGAGCAGCTAGAAAACAAGGTAAGAAGCATGCCCAGCATGCTGCCCTACCCCCTCCCCAACCCCAACCCCCATAGTGGTAAAAGTGATCCCACTCCACACCATGTCTTACTGCTTACCTGCAATGCATTCTGGGTGATGTAGTCAGTGTAAACTCATGATCAGGACTGTCAAGGCAGCTAACACAATAGCATGGCAACTGAAATGGATAGGTCAGGACAACAACTGTGCACTGTTGGCATGTAATTTAATGCAATGGCAATGCAGACAGAGCATTGAGTATATTTACATTTGTGTCATTTCAGGCGAGTCATCTCGCAGTGCAGCTGAGGGCAGCAGAGGCAGGTCAGCCAGGCCAGAGGGGAGTGAACAGGATGAAGACAGCATGCCTGCAGGGAACACAAGCTCTGCGCCATCGCAGCCAGTCAATCCTCCAACACAGACATCACCACTGCGCCAGGGAGGGCCGCAATCCCCGCTCACTCAGTCACCACTGCGACGTTCACCAACACCACCACCACCACCACCACCACCACCATCACCACCACTGTCACGCAGGAGGCATGCCGTGATCACCCTCCAGCAGATGGAGGAGTCGTCAGAGGAGGGCAGACAGCGCCAACGAAGTCCTAGCGTAGAAAGATCCAACAGGGTGCGGGCTGGTCCTGCATCCGAGGGCGCCCTCTTCACATCAAGACGCCGCAGGGCAAGGCCAGACAGTCCAGTGGCATCTGAGCATGGTGAGAGTGTGTTTGCTGGACTGGAAGGCAACATGCTGAAGGTCCAGCGCCTGCAATGGAGGGAGATGAAGAAATTACACAGGGAGGTGGCAAACATTAACAGACATATGCACAAGATGGGGGAGCATTTGTCTGCAGGGATTGAGAGGGTAGCTACCTCGGTGGACAACCTCTGCAGCCAGCTGGAGCAGGACCGTGTTGGCATGCGCCGGGAGAGACTGAGACTCCAGGACTATACCAAGTCGGTGAACCGGCTGTCCGCTACGACATCACTGATGTGTCGCCGGTCCATCGCCATGCAGGAGGAGATGGCGCATTGCAGCAGGGATGTGGCCAGGGGGATGGTGTCCATGACCTCTGTGCTGGAGCTCATGCAGAATGCTAAGGCCTCCAAAATGGAAGGGGGGGGGGACAGTGAGGAGGCTACCAGCCGTGGTAGCATTACACCATCACCCACCGAGTGCAGGAGGCGTAGTGGGCGAAACGTACCAGCACAGGAACGGTCAAACTCACAAGACAGTGTCGATGGGGAGCGTGCACGTGCAACACGGGGACCCAAGAAGTGAAGGACAATGGCTGTCCACATGCATGTGATGGGTGATGTAACCTATGTCCAATTGGACAATGCTCACAATGCTGGAGGTGTGCCAAATAAACACCTCTACATGTAACATGAAATGGCTCAGTGTCGTTACTCACTCATAAATAGTTAGATGTAATCTCTGCCCTTCTCTGTCTCC
Source organism: Lissotriton vulgaris (assembly GCF_964263255.1). Lineage (NCBI taxonomy): Eukaryota > Metazoa > Chordata > Amphibia > Caudata > Salamandridae > Lissotriton > Lissotriton vulgaris. Next base: position 7,108 of record NW_028242407.1, read on the forward strand.
CATCATGTTCAATAGCAGCACCAGCCGCGCTGGGCTCTGGTTGAGGGTTGTCTTCGTCCTCGTCCTCTGACTCTGTTAGTTCCACTGCTGTTCCTTTTTTAGTGGCCAGATTGTGTAGCATTGCACACGTAGCAATTACCTTGCAACATTTGATGGGGCTGTACAGGCGCGCACCTCCTGTTTTGTGGAGGCAACGGAATCTGCTTTTGAGCAAACCAAAAGTGCGTTCCACCACGTTGCGTGTGCTCCTATGTGCAACATTGTATCTACTCTCCCTTCGGGTGGTTGGGTTCAGCTATGGTGTGAGTAGATACGGCCGGAGGGCATATGCGCTGTCACCTATGAAAAGAAGTAAGTGGCATTGATTGGTGGGCCCAACAGCTTGTGCCAGGGTGTACATCAGGGTGTGTGACATTTACTTACCTAGTATGTATCCGTCGGCAAATTCACCAGCAAGCAGACGTGTATGTATGCCACTGTTCCTGAAGATGTAAGCATCGTGGCTACTCCCGGGGTATTTTGCCACGATGTCTGTTATTATGTGTTTGGCATTGCAGATCACCTGAACATTGATTGAGTGGGTGGATTTGCAGTTTCTGTAAATGTATTCACTTGCTGCAGGTGGGCAGATGGGAATATGGGTTCCATCGATGCAGCCAATCACGTGGGGGAAATGGGCAATTTGATAGAACTCCAGCTTGGTTCTCTGCAGCTCCGCCGGTGTACTGGGGAAGGAAATGTAATGTTCCATTCTGTCCATCATGGCGTCCAGGAAGGTGTTGAAGAAACGGGATAGACAGCTCTGTGACACTCCACCGACTGCTGCTATCACACCCTGAAAACTTCCTGATGCAAGGAGGTGCAGGCAGCAGAGTACCTGCACATGGGTGGGGATAGCATGGGCCCTTGGCGTCTGATGCTCCAGATAGGGTCTTAGGTCCTGTATTAGCTCCAGGATGGTGTCTGGGTGCAATCTGTATCTCTCATGTATTTCTGGGTCTGTCAATTGGAACAGAGTGATGCGTAATCTGTACACCCGCTCCTCACGTCTCCAGATCCTCATTCCTGCTGCTCTCAGGCATAGCCGCCTTGCAATGACATAGAGGCCTGCCATTGTGTTCACACTGATGCATTTTGGGTCTGTTTATATAGACTGCTCCTGATTACCACATGCTCCTGAAACGTGCTAAATACCGATTCGTCATTACCGATTTTGGCCAAAATCGGTTTTACCGAGGTTAGCTACATAGCATTTTTGGGCTTTTTACCGAATCGTTTTTACCGATTGGGTATTCATTGTTTCGGTAATTTCAAGTCGGTAACTTATGTTTAATACCGATTCGTTATTATCGAATCCAATCGGTATTACGTACATCTCGCGTGGCTTAATTTTTGTCGGTAACACCGAAAATGACCCATTTTCGGTGTTACCGATCGGTATTTGGCCACCTACATATGGCCCAAAATGGTTAGAGACTTTAAACTTCAACTCCTATAGACATTTTTTTTCACCCACCATGCCTTCCCTTGCCCAAATCAGGTTAGAGTTTGGACACACAAAAGCAAAAGTATGTCAGACAAGCTGACTTTGTCAAATTCTGTCAAAAATTGAGAACCTCCAAGGAATTCACATTAGACCAAAGGCTATGGACAGAACTATCAAACACTGCAAGGCAGTGCCCACACAGAGGTTATGTATGGTACTGCATAGAGTACATACAATTCACTTTCTGTGGGAGCTTCCAACAGCCTTTCAAGTCTTTAGGAAACACGCAAATAAAAGCATGTGCAATCAATCCTTAGTAGAGGATAAAAATATCTTGTCAAAGCGAGCCCATGTGTGGATCGTAATGAACTCCAGCAAATCACGGGTGCAGTAGTCACATTTAGGATACAGCTATTCGTCACAGGTGAGAATGAAATGAATGTGCTTAGGTTTGGGTAAGGTGACCAGATTTTTAAAGCCAAAAATCTGGATATTTGCCAAATATAGAAGGACTACAATCTTACTTCAACCCAGCAAAGAGAATGACAGTGCTCCTTAGTGGAGAATTACAGAGGAGGCAGTAAGAAGATAAATACAATGCAATATTTGAAGCTAGTAGCTTGCCTGTTAACTAAATTGCTTTCTATACCAACTGCTAACTATCCTTGCCATGTAAAACATTAAAAAAAACTCCCACCGTTCTCAGCCAACACTCTCTAAAAAGTGGGAGATGAGCTTAATTTCCTGAAATCTGCTGGGACAGCTGGTGAAAAAACGGGACTGTCCAGGCAAATCCAGAATGCCTGGTCACCCTATGTTTGGGAGACCTTTCAATGTTAGACTTGTGCCCTAAATGGCTTGTAATAGTAAGTAACACCTCCTGTAGAGGCTGCAATCAAGCCCCCAAAATTATCATTCATACTATCTCTGTTCAGCACTAGTGTATGTGACTGACAATATTTTTTGCTTTACTGCTTTAGTAAACTAGGAGTGCGAACTGTTTTTGCTTGTTTTAAAAGCAGAAGTTTAGTATATTGTGCAGACAGTCAACTTTTTGACACAAGCCATAAAAAACTGCATCACAAAATTCAGTTCATGAACTCCATGGCTGCTATGTAAACCTGCCTGTTTTTATTGATAACATGACTATTTTATTTAAGTGATTCATTAATTAATTTACAGAGATACCTAAGGCCCGATGTAGGTAAATCCCATTTACCGATTTTGAAATACCGAATGCTACCGATTCGGTATTTCAAAATCGGTAAATGGGATGTAGGTCCCAATATCTGGAATCGTTACCGATTCCTTACAAATTCGGTATTTACCGATTCGGTAAATACCGAATCGGTATTTGCAATTGAATCCTATGGGCCTTTGAAGCCCATAGGATTCAATTCAAATACCGAATCGGTATTTACTGAATCGGTAAATACCGATTTTGTCAAGGGTGCAGGGGGTGTCACTTTGACACCCTCTAGCACCCCCAAAACGGGCATGTGTGCAATGTGGCACACAGACATGCCCTAAGGGCACGTCTGTCTGTCACATGGCACATGTGTACATGCACAGATGTGCATGTACACAGGAATCGGTATTTTACCATGGATTTGTATTCCATGGTAAAATACCGATTCTGTAAGCCATGTGCGAATGTTAAATTGGCTACCTACATTGCATTTTCGGTAATATTACCGAATCGGTAAATATTACCGAATCGGTAATTATTTTACCGATTCGGTACATATTACCGAATCGGTAAATTTACTGATTCGGTAATGATACCGATTCGGTAAAATTACCGAATATGTGCCCCTACATCTCGATAGCCCTTTACCTATCGGAAACGGCCGAAAATCGGTATTTTCGGCCGATTCCGATCGGTAAAGGGCTACCTACATCTGGCCCTTGATTCTAATGTTAACAGAGCCTGTCGCTAGTAGTGAAATGATTATGTTAATTATGTGATTAATTAATAAATTGTACTGAGACACATGAATTTAATGTTTTCAGAGCATGAATTGCCAGAGAAATCTTGTATACCAATTTATGAGCCTTTTTTCCAGGATCAGTAATTTTATTGTAATTTATGATGATTTTTATTGTGTACCTTACACAAAGGTGTGGTGAAGAATTCTGTGTTTGGACTTAGGGGCTTATTACAAGTAGGGCAGTCTTGAGATCACCTTACACGTGGTGGTGATCCAACGTCTGATTACAAGTCTGGCGGTCTGACTGCCATCGGCCTGCTACTAAATTGTCTGCACTGCCAGGATCCTGAATACTGCGTTGCTGGAGGTGTCCAGAGTGAGGAGGAATGGAGGCAGTGCAGAGCCCAGCACCACCATCCCTATTACGACTTGCACTTCTGCAAGCCTTTTCATGGCGGTGAAACCGCCATGAAAAAGCTGGTAGAATGGCAAGGAGTAGACCCTAAATAGGGTCCCCAGGCATTCTTGCCCATTCTGTATTGTGAATTAGGACACATGATGGGGCAGATTTATGTTAACTGGCGCATCCCCAGGGATGCCCCAGTTAACGTGTGCCACAGTGCGCCACAGCTCCGCCACCCATGGTGCGCCGCATTTATAATGTGGCGCACCATAGTGCAAAAACGGCACAGATGCGTGACGCATCTGTGCTGGAAATGTGGCGCATTGCTGGAGTTGCGTCGCAAGCGCGACGCAGCTCCAGCAAGGCTCAGGGGTGCCCCATGTACACAATGCTGCATCAAGACCTATGCCTGCTTCAAGCAGGCGCCGGGTTTTGACGCAGCATTGGCCTGAAAGTGACAGAGTGAAATCTCATAGATTTCACTCAGCCACTTTCAGGAGGCGTTCCTGCGCAGGAACGCCCCCCTGCGCAGGAACGCCTCCTTATGGCGCAGGGCTTTACAACGTGATGCATCTCCTAGATGCGTCACGTTGTAAATAGGGCGCATTGTTTGCACCGCAGTTGCGTCAAATAAAGTGACGCAATTGCGGCGCAAGGGCATCATAAATCTGCCCCATTGTGCCCCCATAAGCTTGCACTTTCATACGTGCACTATGTGACATGAATGCCATGGTGCATGCCAGCTGGGCTGCTACATTGGCTTCAGGCTGAAATTGAAGTAAGAAAAACCAAAGGAAATGATGGACGAAGCGTTGACAATACAAGCACTATGCCTCATGGGAACAGTCCAGCCCGAACTGCCAAGCCATGTCTTCCCTGGACCGGAATCAAGCTAAAGAACGGTGATGCATTAAACCCAGATCAGTTGACTGGGGGTGAGTGTTTGTATTGTCAATGCTCCGTCCATCATCCCCTTTGGTTTTTCTTTGTTCGCCCTAAGTTGGCAGGGTATGCTCAGGCGTGAGTCCCTTGCTCACTTTGCCACTGGATTCAAGCAAGCCCGGCTGAAGATGGCTGTTATGCCAGAAACCGGTCCTGGGAAGCTTGATTCCGGTCCAGGGAAGACATGGCTTGGCAGTTCAGGCTGGACTGTTCCCATTAGGCACAGGGTCAGACTGATTTGCATATGGCCATATATGAACTGGGGTGGCGAGTGAGCTAAAGAACGGTGATGGATTAAACCCAGATCAGTTGACTGGGGGTGAGTGTTTGTATTGTCAACGCTCCGTCCATCATCCCCTTTGGTTTTTCTTTGAAATTGAAGTAACAAATCTCTACTTGGACGAGGCAGAGAGCTGTAGCCAAAGAGAGTTCCAGTCTGGATGCTGAACAGGATTTGCCACTGTGGAAAAGAACGTAGTGGGAAAATTGACAAAGTCAGTCCGATTGGTGATGAAACTTGGGTGGACAGATGAGCTGGTTGGTCCCAGTCTCCATTTGGCTCTCGGAGCAGTGTTCGACAAGAAATGTCTTAAGTACTCACTTTTGGACTTTTGTTATCTAGATACCTTCAGCACCACTTCCAGGGGGCCAGGACTGGTGGGCCACACTTGGAGGGTGAGGACTCAGTCAGGCTGGGTTCAGGTGTGAGTCCAATGTGAAGAGAGCCTTTTGTGTCCCTGAGGCTCAGATCAGGAGGCCAGCAAACTAGTACTTTGGAGTCACTCTTGTGGTCATGTGATCAAGTTGCAAGTCAAGTCCTTCTTCCCTAGGCAAGAAGGCAGCAGTGCAATAAGGCATCGTTTCAGCAAGGCAGCAGCAGTGTAGCAAAGTGGCAATCCTTTCAGCAGCACAGCAGTCCTTCTTCCTGGCAGAGTATCCACAGGCCCAAACGTGGATGGTTGAGGTTTATACCCTAGTGCCTTCCTTCTGGAAGATTGTAGAAGCTTCTGGATAGTGGCTTTGAAGAGCATGGAATTTTGTGAGAACACTTCCCTGGCTGTAATCTGGCTGTAGTGACAATGTAGAGGGGATAGGTCCTTTTTGTGAAGGCATAGTACTCCCTATTCAATTGCAAGTACATATGTGCACAGCTTCACCCCCATTGTGCCAGCAGATGACACATTCAGCCACACCAAATCCCTTTATTTTATGACTGGGGGGAATTCACATACTCTGTCAGTTACACCCAGTCATGTGGCCCAAGACAGGCTAAAAGCAAAGAATGGCTAAAGGCAGAAATATGGCAACTTTCAAAAAGAGGAATTTTCTAAATTGTAATCAAACACCAGACTTCACCATTACATAGGAGTTTCATTACAGCTACAATCTCAAAGACACCAAACATAGCTTACTGCTCACAATTAGAAATTATAGATTAGTACATGTAATAAGGAATCTCAAATGTTATCTGATGGGAGGATAGGCCTCACTGTAGTTTTTCACTACCAGGATATGTAAAACTTAAAAGTAAACATCAAACCTTTTATTTACAAAGCACACTGCCCTATGGGTAACCCAGAGCCCACCTTAGGGGTGGCATATATCTAATAAAAAGGGAATTTAAGGCTTGGCAAGGGAGTTTTTGTGCCAAATCCATATGATAGTTTAGAACTACATTAAGGCTATGTAGAGTTTGAGGTAGTTGAGATGGAGTTCCCTTAAGGGTTTTCCGGGTCTTGAGTTCTACCAGGTAAATGGATTCCCCCTTACTCTCCACTACCACATAGGGCACTAACCAGCAGTAATTGAAAGCTAATGACTCTGGTGTCTTCATTACTCACACTTTCTGTTGAGTTTCAAATTTCACCTTATCAGGCACTTAATCCTACTATTGCTTCATTACCTCTTGTCTAGCCTCCAAGTGTTTTAAAGCCTTCTTTTAGAACTTGACCGTCTGGTTCCTGAGCGCTAGCATGTAGCTAACCTTGTCTTGGGCGAGGGAGTTTCTGGGAGCTTACTCTCACCCCTCCTTGACAGATTAGAGAGGCATCCTGAGAGGTTGACCATACAGAAGTTCAAATGGGCTAAACCCCACTCAATTCTGAGGTAACCCATGTAGGCAAAAAGAAGGCATGGTAAGAGGAAGGCTCACTTCCATCTCATGTACTCACGCAGTCCCATAACCATGCCTTTAATGGTCTTGATGAACCTTTCAACAAGCCCATTGGTTTGTGGATGGTAGGGTGTGGAGAACATATAAGTAACTCCACACTCTTTCCACATAACCGTTATGTATGCAGACATGAAATTGGTGCCCGTCTCTGACACCACTTCTTTAAGAAAACCCACTCTGGTGAAAATCCCCATCAGAGCCCTTGCCATTACAGCTGCAGTTATGGTCCTCAGAGGCATGGCCTCTGAGTAGCTAGTGGCTTGGTCCAGCAAGGCCAGGGTAAAACTGTTGCCTAAGGCTGTCTTAGAGACCAAATTCCTAAAATATCAAAACCCACCATTTCAAAGGGTGTGCCAACAACAGTCATTGGAGTCAGGGGGATCTTTAGCTTTATCACAGTCTATCCAATAGCTTGTCAGGTAAAACAAGTCCTACAGAATGCATCAGAGGCTGCCTTCATCTGGGCCAATATAAGTAGATGACAAGCCTGCTAAAGTTCTTGTCTTGCCCCAGATGTCCTACCAGGGGTATTCATGAGCAAACCTCAGTAGGTAGGCCCAGTAACAATGACGAACAACCAACATGAGTTGGCCATGCTACGGAGCCTTAGGCTCACTGTATTAAAGGTCATTCTTCCAATATATGAGGTGATCTCCAGAGGTTTTACCATGTTCCTGGCTTCAGACACTCCTGTGCCTTGCAGAACTTTTCCCTCGCAAGGGGATAGCGACTGGGCCTGTTGTCATCCACAATGGGATACTACTAGTAAGTCAATGCTTTTTGAAAATCTATTCTGCAGGTTGTAGGTTCTTCATTCAACCTGGATCATGTGAAACGTTCTCCTACCACCTCACGCGGCCTCTTCCTCCTTCAGACTCTGAAGGAGGCCCAGTCGCTATCCCCTTGCGAAGTGCCTACAGACCAATTTAAACATCTCATATTTAGACCTTTTCCAGTGGTCTACTATAATACACGGTGGCACCCACTAAAGGCCCTTTATATTTTAGTTCCTTTGCCTAAGGGTATTAACCCTGGACAAAAAATATATTAAATTCAAATATTTTATCCCGGATTTATCCAGTCAATATTTATCAAAATTGAAAGCCGATACCAGATCTAGCATCTTGGCTAAGATAGAAAACTGTCCTGAAGAAGGTGAATATCCTAGACAATCACCGAAACGCAACGTCGACTTCTGTTTTCTTGAGTCTTGAATTGTAAAAAAAAAATTGGATTGTTGCATATGATATCTTTTTATTGTATGAAATGTTTTTATGACTAAATCTTGTAATAAATTGTTAAATTTTATTTTTATGCATTGGTAATTTTTGTTGTAATTATTACTTGTTGTTTGATTGATCCTCCAAAACACATAGCATTGTACTGTAACATTGGAAGTAGAAGATAGACCACTTGTTTCTTGCCCAGAACTAACCAAGAGCTATACACTAGCCTTTGGGGACGTTATTGTGTTTTTTAACTGTATCTATCCTGTCCCTATTGTCACAATAGTAGGGTTCCTCCCTTTTTGTTTTATAAAAAGCACACATACTTTACACATTGCCTCTTTAGTTAGGCCTGAATCCTCTGTGCCAAGCTACCAGAGGTTGAGCACAGAATTATTAAGAGTGTGTTGTGGCTTACCCTGATGAGAATTGTGGTTCCTGCTTAGACAGAGTGTGTGCCTCTGCCAACCAGAAACCCAGTTTCCAACATAACCTAACTAGTCTTCCCCACAGTAACTGGGCCCACCGCCTCCTGAAGTCTACACTGGCCAATACCTGTGATTGTCCATTACTGGGGGGCAGTGTCCTCTCGTAGCACTTGGAATCTCCCTTGACATGCTCATATTGGTAGCACTCATAGCACTTAGGGACAAACTTTCTTGTGAACTGTTTTTGGGGGCTTAAGAGGACTCCTTATTTTAATTTTTATCTCTCCCTCTTTGTTGTGAACCCCGGCCAGTCTTTTGCTAGTCCCATCCAGATGCCTTTTTAGACACTCTGGTGCTGACCCAGAGGTCTGCTTTCTCAGAAATATTCCTGGATCAGTAAGCGCAGCTCTGAAAAACAGATATTGAACATGTGTTCAAAGCCGTTTACTGACGTATTTGACCTTCTTTTGGGATCCTGAACGTTCATCTCACGAAGCCACATCCTCTTTGCCACAGACTCTGGGGAGCGGTACAAAAGGGGGTGGTGATGGACGGAGCATCTGAATCAATCAAACACTCACACCCAGTCAAAAGATCTGGGTTTAATCCATCACCGTTCTTTAGCCCACTCTGCCACCCCAGTTCAGACATGGCCATATGCAAATCAGTCTGACCCTGTGCCTCATGGGAACAGTCCAGCCCGAACTGCCAAGCCATGTCTTCCCTGGAACGGAACAAGCTTCCGAGGACCGGTTTCCGGCATTCCAGCCGTCTTCAGCCTGGCTTGCTTGAATCCAGTGGCAAAGTGAGCAAGGGACTCACGTCTTAGCATACCCTGCCACACTTATGGCGGCCAAAAGCGGTACAAAAGGGGGTGGTGATGGACGGAGCATCTGAATCAATCAAACACTCACACCCAGTCAAAAGATCTGGGTTTAATCCATCACCGTTCTTTAGCCCACTCTGCCACCCCAGTTCAGACATGGCCATATGCAAATCAGTCTGACCCTGTGCCTCATGGGAACAGTCCAGCCTGAACTGCCAAGCCATGTCTTCCCTAAATGCACATTCAACAGAGTGGGAAGGGAGTCAAGATTGGATTAAATTTTAATTGAACTGTCTTCCTGGTCACACATTGAGGACTTCAGGGTGATAGCCAGGGAGGATAGCGGCCACAATGCGTTAGAACTAGAATACTCCTTCCCTGGCAGTGATAATGTAAATGGGGCTGGCGCAGACGTGCCTGCTATGGGGTTATTCCTGGCTGGTAATAGACGGAGAGTGAGGTGGGAAAAGCTAGCCGCTAACCCAGAGAAGGTCTCAGGGCTATATGCCTGTGTCATTCCCATACTTGAAAAGGTGTGCGCATTAATGGAGCAACCTAACACCGGCGATGCGCACACAAAACTCTGGTTGGCACACGAGGACCTTATCAAGTCCTTGGCAGAAGTTCTTTTCCCTATGGGAAAGTCAAGGGGAGGGAGGCCACATTGCCCTACCTGGTATAATGCGGCATGCAGAAAGGCTAAATCTGACCTACTGACTACCATTAAGGAAGGCAAAAGCAGATCTCTTATACAGGAAAGGAGAAGGGACTACAAGCGTCTGATCAGCCACGCCAAGGCGGAATGGGACAACGATAAATGGGAGAATTTGACTATTACACTAGCTGTTAGGGACTCCCGAAAGTTTTGGCGACTAGTGAATACAGGGTCTGAGGATCTATCTCCCACCATTGAGCCTAACATCTCGGCCAAGGTCTGGCAAGATCATTTCCAGACCTTGTACACAGATGGAGATGGGGCCCCAACCAAAGTATTGCCAATTACGGGTACATTGCTAGAGGGGGATCTTTTTACAGAGGGGGAGTTACGGGCGGCCATTTCAGGGCTGGCTTCAGGAAAGGCGCCTGGACTAGATGGGCTCCCAGGCAATATATTTAAACAAGATCCGCATATATGGGCTCCCTACCTGTTGACAATTTTTAACGCCGTTCTGAGGGGCATGGAGGTGCCCTGTACTTGGCTGGGAGCAGAGATTGTCCCTATATTTAAGAAGGGATCGCCTCTGCTTCCAGCCAACTACCGGCCCATCAGCCTTATCGATGTTTCCCAAAAACTATTCGGCAGGCTGTTATTGGATCGCCTCCAAAACTGGATTGAGGAGTTTTCCATTCTTAGCCCCTATCAGGCAGGTTTCCGAAGAAAGATCTCAACAACGGACCGAATCTTTCGACTGAATCTTTTGTTTTGGAAAACCGCTATAATCGAGGGAGGCAGTTTATATACGGTTTTTGTAGACCTGCGTGCCGCCTTCAATTTGGTTCCAAGATCCAGATTGTGGTCGGTGCTGGCAGAGATGGGTATTCCCTCTGACATCCTGAATATCTTGATAAGATTGCACCAAGAAAACTATGCACGGGTCAGGTGTGGTAGAAATGGGATGCTCTCAGGAAGATTCCCCATTGACAGGGGGGTGAGACAGGGTTGTGTGCTTGCACCCACCCTGTTCTGCCTCTTTGTTAATGGGGTAATCGACCACCTGACTAGGATAGCCGATATTGATGCCCCAAAGCTGAACGGCAGCAGGGTGCTGAGGTTCTGCAAATTACAAATTCGTTCGTGCTCAGCCTCCATTTTGAGATCACCACCATTTTGTGCTGCCCTCACTCAGGCAGCTCGGCGAATGTAATGTTTTTGTCATTTCTGCTTTGTGTGTCAGGTGGCTTCCTCGCCTATGTTTGCTAACGAGTGTCAGGGTCTGGTGAAGTACACTAATTCCTGTCTGAGCTGATTAATCCCCGTCCGGACTACATGTCATTTCACACCATTGTTTCCTTTAAGTTATCTTATCTGCTGTCCTTCGCTACATGTCTCATGCATTCTCCTGTTTCTCGATTGTCCTTCTACAACATGCAGCTGTGTTTTCTCTGCTTGTAAACCGAATTGTGTGGATTCACTTGTGATTTACTTAAGGGGTCGAATGACAAACAGAACCGGGAACTTGAGTTGCTTTGGTCTTAAAACATTGTCTATAACATTTGCCTATAGCTCATGCTCGTGTCTGATTGCATTTTGCATTGTGTTGTACCATATATAAACCTGTGCGCCACGGAGTTAAGTGGCAGTCTCTTTTGAACCTTGTTGTACTGACCACTTCTAAGACCACTGTACTAGATGCAGCTAATAAATACCATCTTCTATGCCAGACGAAGAGTCTGTGTCTCTGTTTTGACAAGGCAGGTGAATCCCAGGGATTTAGGCGTACCCTGCGCCGCCGGGCCTTAAGGCTGCGGTGGGGCGACTTCAGCAGTAGCGGTTGAGCCCGAGGGTCGTGAGGAGCCCCGCAAGAAAACTCCGGAGGAAGCGCACCACGTGATCGACCCCTGTATGTCAGAAGTGGACCGAAGGTCTTTGACGGCGCGGCTACTCCTCTCCGACGGCTGCTGACGACTGCTGCCCTGACTGTCGCCCTGCCTTGGACCCTTCTGAAGTTTTGGTAGAGCGAGACGATAGACAGACATCGCTGGCGCAAAACAATTCTTAGTTAAGTATTTGGTGGGTCGCTCCCACAGACCTTTGTTTTGTTTTGTTCTTAGTCTCTGTTCAGATATTGCAATAGCTGAAGCCAAGGGGTAAGTAGGATTGTACTGTTTCACTGATCTATAACCCTTGTTGGTTGTGATCAGTCTAGAGAAGTGATGATGCCTGGGCTGAGTAAGTTCAAGAGATTTTGTTGTTTGGGTTGTACAAGGGATTCCCAGTAGGAGGAGTCATGTCCTATCCCTCCGGTTGGAACTCCGACTTATGAGCTCTATTCGAAACATTGTATTGGTCCCATTACCTTTAACGAGACATGGGTCCAATATACGAAAAATAGTGGAGTTTTGAGATGGCCCCAGAATGGTAGCTTTGATCCCGCTATATTAGATAGTTTGGAAACAATTCTGTTTAGAAGAAAAGCCCGGCCAGCTATGTTTGACTCCTTACGCCTCTGGCGCAAAGAAGCCAAACAGAAAGAAATCAAACAAGAGAAAAAGGATAAGAAAGCACAAGACATGTCAGTCCTGCAGTCTGCCCAGCAGTTTAAGGACAACAAAGTAGATGATGCGAAGGAGATATCAGAGAGACAACATCGTATGGCAATAGATAGATGCTATCCGATGTTGCCTACTTCCTCTTTAGATAAAAGTAAGGAATTAGAAGAAGATTCCCTAATGTCTTGTTTATTGAATTCACCTCCGCCCTATGTTCCGAATGTGAATGCACCTCCGTTACCCCCTCCCGTCGCTCAACAAGTGGTTGCTCAACTACCGTTTGTCCAGCAACCAGCTCAGCCCTTTAGTGCTTCCTTGCCTGCTTCTGCTCCGCCCTCGCAGCTTGTACTTCAGCCCCCACCTTCTCCCGCTCCTAGTCTTCGGCCTGCTACGTTTCAGTCTCCGTTGCCTTCTACATCTGTAATACCTCCTAGGCTTTTGAGGGATTCTCCTATTTCACAGAGGAGGATAGCAGATGCTGTTTCAAGTTTCTTTTCTCCTTTTGTTAGGTCTATAAAAATGTCTCCAGCTTTCTCTATTTCAACTTCCTTTTGCGGACGAGAAAGTAGCTTTGGGTTCTCTCACTCGCAAATGAATTGAGCACGGACCAGAATACAGTACTGATGATATCATGAGTTGTTTTCATCAATGGGGGGAGCCCACGCAGAGATATGTTTTCAATATTATGTGTCAAACTCTTATTAGAAGTTGGGAAGATATGGAGTTAGATTCAGTTCCTTCGGACCTCCTGAAATTACAAGCTGATTTTGATAAAGGTTTTATTGTAGGACACTGAGTTGAGGAGGCAGTAACTAGACTCATTGCGTTTCGAACAATGTTTCTGTCCTTGTCTTTTTCTGAGGCTGATCCCGTCAACAAAAAAGGTAGCAAGAACTATCCAATGCGTGAAGTTCCTCCCGTATGAAGAGAAGAGGTGCTTGGTCCACCTCAAGTCCCTGCTCATTTCCAGCGTATATGGGTTCACAAACCCTGGAAGAGCTCTGAAGTATTGGCGCTGAAACAAACTCTTTCCGACCCCCGTAAAAATCCTGCTGGATATTACAAAGAATTGTCCCAAACAGTTGACGCTTGTATTATGAATTTGGCCGACATTGATATGTTATTTGAAAATGTTGTTCCGCAAGGTATATGGGCACAGATTCATAGGGAGAATCATTTGGCTGAATTGGGTGGTGATTGGGCTGCTATTAGAGCTGCGGATGCGAATCAGGTGGGTGGTGCAAAACCCGAGGATTTGATTACGGCTCTTCCAGGTAGAATAATTGAATTGATGAAGACAATGATGCCTGCAGTACGAGTAAATTGGGATAAGTTGGCCGCGTGTAAGCAAAAGAAAGATGAAAGTGTCTCGGATTTCTTCACTCGTTTCGAAGAAACGTTTATAGACCACAGTGGTCAGGACTTGAGTGTAGAGGGTGGTCAGCGATTGTTTGTGGACAAGTTTGTATATAATTTGCTTCCCGAATTATCGAATAAATTAAAGAGTTCTGAAAGTACATGGGCTGTCTCTTCTCCTGCTAAAATATAGGCTACTGCACAGTATTATGAGAATAGGGATGAGGAGAAGAAGGAGAAGCAAGAGAAGAAAAATAAAGATTTGAAAACTAAAGTTCTTTTACAGCAGGCGTATCCACCTCGCTCGAATCAGCATCAGCAAAACTCTCCATTTCAGCAGCCTCCACAGTTTCAGAGATTGTTGCAAAAGCCTGAGTATTTTACACCAAGACCTTCATTAGGTCCTAATCAATGCACATATTGTAGGGAAGAAGGACATTTCAAGAATAGTTTTCCGGTCTTATTACAGCGTAATAATGGGATGTCTGCTTCCCGAGGTTGTGGTAATTTTCAGACAGGATCTAGAGGTAGAGGACGAGGTGCGTCCTCTCAGGAGCAGCGTTCTCTTGTCCCATCTACTTCAAATTACTTTGACCAGCAGACAGTTCCGTCTACGCAGTATTACAACGATGATTACTACGTTGAAGAGAGGGCTGACAATTTTCAGACTGAATAGGACAGCCATGGACGAAGTGAGGGAGTTGTGTCGATTCCAGTAGATCAAAATGGGCCGTATGTCACTGTCAATGCAATGGGTGTTTCAGAACCGTTTCTTTTGGATACTGGTGAGATGAGAAGTTCTATCATTTATTCTTATCTCCTGGTGGCACCTTTGTCTGGCTTAATAAATACTTCTGTGGGATTTTCTGGCGCTCCAGTCTGTAATCCGGCTTCTTGCCCCTTGCCTGTTTCGATTGGTCCTTATGATTTGGAAGCTCCACTTATTTTTACAACTGGTTGTCGTGAGAATTTACTGGGCTTATGTTTGTTAAAGCGACTGCATGCAACATTGTATTGTTCCCCTTCTGGTGTGCATCTCACTTTGGGAAAGAGATTGATGTCCCCCATGTATTTATCTCGGGACAAGTTTCCACCTGAGTTACTTTCTCTCCCAGAAAGTCTTTGGGCCACGGGCCCGAATGACGTGGGTCGTCTTGCGATCCCACCGTACGTTGTCACAGTTAAAGATAATGTTAGAATGCCACGCATTCCTCAATATCGTATTTCTAGTGATGGAGAGAGAGCATTGTTGGCTATTGTTGATGACTTCATTCAGAAAGGTGTGGTCGAAGAGATTAGAGGCAATGTTTGTAACAGTCCTTTTCTTCCGATCCTTAAGAGGACGGATCCTTCACAGCCTCCTGTCTATAGATTTGTCATTGACCTAAGGGAAGTCAATAAAATAGTGGTACCACAGTTTCCTGTTGTTCCGGACATTACAGCTTTATTGACAATGATTCCTGCTTCAGCGGTTTGGTTCTCGGTGATCGATTTTAGGAATGCTTTCTTTAGCATTCCCAATGCTGAGGAAAGTAGGGATATTTTTGGTTTCTCTTTGGGTGGCCGAAGCTTCCGATTTAAGAGAGCTCCTCAAGGCTATTGTGAAAGTCCCTCTATTTACATCAAAGCTCTTAAATGTCAAATTGATACTTTTCCTTTGCCTCCAGGTGCTACGCTTATTCAGTATGTGGCTGATTTGCTGGTGGCTGCTGATATGGAAGATGTGTGTAAGGACGTGACTGTTGCGTTGTTGCATCATTTGGCTGTTCTGAATCACAAAGTATCGCCCTCCAAGTTGCAGTATGTCCGACAAGAAGTGACCTATTTAGGTCATCTCTTGTCGAAGGTGGGAAGGCGATTGACCCCAGAACATATTCATGCTATTTCACAGATGTCTGTACCCACCACACAGAGAGAAGTATGTGCCTTTTTGGGTATTACTTCCTACTGTAGACAATGGATTCCCAATTTTTCACTTTTGGCGAAACCATTGGTGGCATTAACGTTGAAAGATACGCCCCATCCACTCCCTTGGACGGATGAATGTCAGAAAAGTTTTGTTGATTTACGTACTGCCCTGTGTTCTGCTCCAGTGTTGGGTACCCCAGATTATAGTAAGACCTTTACATTGTACGTTCATGAGAGAGAAGGTTGCGCGTTGTCAGTCTTGACACAGCAATTCGGAGCTAAGCAAAGGCCATGTTTCTATTTCTCCGCTAGATTAGACCCAGTAGCTAAAGCCTTGCCCAGTTGTCTTAGAGCTACAGCAGCTGCCGCAATTTCTATTAGACAGTCTGCCGGATTAGTATTGGATAACACACTCATTGTTATGGTTCCACATGCAGTGGATACTTTGTTAAATAGAACTAAGACGCAGCATCTCACGAGTGCTCGTTTGTCTGGTTACAAGCTGACACTTCTAGCGAGTCATATACATATCAAAACATGTAACACGTTAAATCCAGCTACACTGTTGCCACTCCCAGATGAGAAAGACGATCAGGAAAAGCATGACTGTTTTCTTCGAACAGAAGAAGAGACGAAGGGGAGGATTGATTTAAAGGACACTCCGCTCAAGGACCCGGACGGGATCCTATGGGTGGACGGTTCTTGTTTTAAGCTTCCAAATGGAGAAACCACTTCTGCCTATGCTGTCACCACCTTATGCACAATTGTTGAAACGGCACGTATTGGACATAATTCAGCCCAAGCAGCTGAATTGATAGCTTTGACTAGAGCGTGTGTGCTGTCGAAGGGAAAGAGAGTGAATGTGTACACGAATAGTCAGTACGCCTTCGGTGTTGCGCATAGTTTTGGAAAGTTGTGGAGGGAGAGAGGATTCTTTACCTCCCACGGGACAAAGATTCAGCATGGTCAGTTAGTGAGTGATCTTCTTGAGTCACTTACTTTACCAGCACAGATAGCAATCATAAAGGGCAGCGCACATAAGAAAATCACAGATGATGTGGGTCGTGGAAATGCGTTTGCAGACGAGGTAGCGAAAACTACAGCTAGAAACACTACTAGTCGAATGTATGTGGCAGGTCCTGCAAATTGGGTGAGGGAAATTGGAATGTGTGAAGATACGATTGAGAGTGTGAAAACGATTCAGGGAGAAGCTACTGAGAAAGAATTGAATATGTGGAAAGAAAGGACAGGAATGTTAGATTTGACGGGTTGTTGGACTGAGTTGTCGGAACATCAGCGATGGTTGTTACCGGACGCTTATGTGTTGCCAGGCGTGACTGTGGCTCATGGCCCAGCTCACATTAGTGCAAAAAGCATAAGTAAGCTTATGGCTCCGGTATAGCAGAATGAAGGAATCCCGAAATGTGCAGAAAATGTGGTTAAACATTGCATTGTTTGTTTAATGCATAACCCAGGAAAAGGAACCCCAACTCCAGCAGGTCATTTTTCTCCCCCGTCATATCCCTTTGAGGTGCTGCAGTTCGATTACATTCATATGGATCGCTGTAACAACCTCAAGTATGTTCTGGTGGTGGAATGTGCCTTTTCCCGCTGGATAGAGGACTACCCCTTGAAAAATAACACTGCTTTGTCAACTGCTAAAGTGTTGATTAAGGTATTCTTCCCTAGGTTTGGTTTGCCGCACATTGTCTGGAGTGACAATGGAAGTGAATTTGTGGGCCAGATAATGCAGAAAGTATGTTCTGGTCTTGGAATCAAACAAAAATTTAATGCGGCAAACCATCCACAGACAGTGGCTTTGGTTGAGTGTTACAATAGTAGGCTCAAGCTTAAGCTGGTGAAGATTCAAGCCAGTACAGGTCTTGCTTGGCCTGATGCCTTGCCCCTAGCTCTTTTGTCAACCAGAACTACTGTGCACTCTCGTATGGGACTTAGCCCATATGAAGTAGTATTTGGACGCCCAGCTCATGTTTGGGGCGTCCCCCGTCCCAAAAGATATCAAGACATACCATATCCTTTGTTAATCGACTATTTACATGATTTGACTACTAAATTAAGTGTTATTCGTCAACAGGTACAGAGTGTTCTGCTGGAGGCCTCAACAAACCCAGGTCACACCATCTTGCCCGGCGACTGGGTCTGTGTGAAAAATTTTCAACGGACTAAGAATTTGGAGCCTCGTTGGTCTACGCCTACGCAAGTTCTGCTCGTTACTCGCACGGCTGTCAAGGTGGTGGGCAAACGAAACTGGGTGCAGGGAGTGCACTGTAAAAAGGTGCCACTTCCATTGCCCTTTGATCAGTGGATTCGCAGTGGTGTAAGAGAATCGGACACTGCAGCAGTTTCTTGTTTTGTCCCATTCAGTGATGCTCAGATTTATGGGACTCAGTCTGAAAAAGCGGATGACGATATTCTTCAAGCTGCTGTGCCTGTGCATCGTCGAATAGACACTACCAACCCAGAAATATTGTTTTAGAGATCAGACCGTGCCGAGCATAACACGCTACAATTTAAGACCAAGACCCAATGAACTGAACTCTTGAACACTTTTTATTAATTAAAGACATTATTTTTTGTCCTTTTTGCCTTTTTGTGTAATATTAGTATTAGATGTGCCATCTGTCTCCGTCGCAGGGTCACGGTAGAAGACTTAGACTGTAACTTGATTTTCTTCTTTTAGTAAGTGGCTAGTGCCTCAGGATATACAGAAGTGATTAGCTGAGTGATCAAAGAAGAGTGCCGTGAGCGAATTTTTTATTAGATAAAGATGGATGGTACAATAATTGTAGGCAGGGAAAATAGGAAGCAAGAAATGAGATCAAAATATTGTAAATTATTACGTAGTCGATTTGGCGTAGCTTTGTGTGTTCTTATGTTTTTGTGTATTTTATTAGCCTGCACAGGATGGATCGTCCACATTTTGCAATCAAGAAATGTTGCTAATAGATACTACGACTTCTTTGCCTTCTCGTCTTTCTGTCTTTTCACACAAAATGCATACTTTACCCCCTCATGAACAGATAAGGAGAGCCGAGTATATGAACAATACATTTATTCAGTTGTTGCACCAACATCAGTTGGCCATTAATATGACTGATTGTTGGGTGTGTGGACTCATGCCACACAATACACAAAAGGGAATGCCATATTTGGTTATTCCATTTCATATGAGGGTTCAGCTTGGGCCTATTTGACAATGTTTTCGGCCGCATACCACAACAGACTTAGAAGCCCTGTGAGAACTCCTGGGAATGGATTAGATTTTAGCCACAGCTCCTTGATAAAACGCATAGTGGTAATGGCCAAGATTGTAGAGAAGAGTAAGATTCCATTAGATGAAAAGAAAGCTTATGATGGATGGAATGTTACCCACTATGTCTCCATTCTCAGCGACAAAACTAGAAAAGGCGAGTCTTCCCCAGTGTGGACTGTGACCCGTAAAGGCAATCTTTGTCTCCAAATTAACAGTAAGAAAATTGATGACATCCAGAAATGTACATATACATATGTTCTCTCATTTCTTGATTTCCCTCCGCTAGTTCCGTCTCAAGGAACATATTTTGTCTGTAACGATCGAGCTCACACTTGGTTACCTTCTAACTTTTCTGGAACCTGCTACATAACTTTTCTCCTTCCCCCTACATATACGGCTTCATCAGACCATCATAGAGTTAGACATAGCAGAGGCGTATTCGATGCCAAAGACACGGTAAAACAAGAGGGAGGAGATTTCCTTAAAGGATTCCTTCCCTTTTGGGGCCCGATGGTCAACAGCAGACACATTAGGCAATTGGTTTGAGTGGTTGAGACCACTATTAATGTTACCACAGGTGCGATAGGTAACATAACAGCAGAACTTCAAGCGGACCGTCTTATGAGGCTGCAAAATCGAATTGCGCTAGACGTGATCCTAGCTGACTGAGGGGGTGTCTGTAGATTGATCGGATCTAGTTGCTGCATTTATATTCCGGACGACGCTCCAGCAGTGTACCAAGCCATTTCCAAATTGCACACAGTCTCCGAGTCGATACATCAGGACGAAGGAGATTGGTCTTTTATGGGATGGTTTTGGGGAATATTGTCAACTTGGGGATAGAAGATCTTGACGATTCTTGGAGCAATTTTAGCTGTCATATTCTCATGTTGCGTATGTGTTCAGTGTGGTCCTGCAGTTTGTGGCCTGTTCACTATTCTCTATGCGTTCCATGATCTGCCGCTCAGAAGCCAGAGAATATGAGAATGATGGTGCAGCAACAGCTTGAAGATCTCATGAACATCAGTGTTGACTCTGACTCAGATTAGCATGAGTTGGTTTGTTTTTGCCTGAGTAATGGCAAAAGGAGGGTCTGAGGTTCTGCAAATAACGAATTTGTTCGTGCTCAGCCTCCATTTTGAGATCGCCGCCATTTTGTGTTGCCCTCACTCAGGCAGCTCGGCGAACGCAATGTTTTTGTCGTTTCTGCTTTGCGTGTCAGGTGGCTTCCTCGCCTATGTTTGCTAACGAGTGTCAGGGTCTGGCTGAGTACACTAATTCCTGTCTGAGCTGATTAATCCCCGTCCGGACTACATGTCATTTCACACCATTGTTTCCTTTAAGTTATCTTATCTGTTGTCCTTCGCTACATGTCTCATGCATTCTCCTGTTTCTCGACTGTCCTTCTACAACACGCAGCTGTGTTTTCTCTGCTTGTAAACCGAATTGTGTGGATTCACTTTTGATTTACTTAAGCGGTCGAATGACAAACAGAACCGGGAACTTGAGAACATTGTCTATAACATTGGCCTATAGCTCATGCTCTTGTGTGATTGCAGTTTGCATTTTGCATTGTGTTGTACCATATATAAACCTGTGCGCCACGGAGTTAAGTGGCAGTCTCTTTTGAACTGCGTTATACTGACGACTTCTAAGACCACTGTACTAGCTGCAGCTAATAAATACCATCTTCTACGCCAGACGAAGAGTCTGTGTCTCTGTTTTGACAAGGCAGGTGAATCCCGGGGATTTAGGCGTACCCTGCGCCGCCGGGCCTTAAGGCTGCGGTTCTCCAACACCCTGCTGCTGTCAAAATCCCCAATGGGAATACAACGGGTCCTGGATGGGTTCGCAACCTTCTGTGTTGAGCGGGGACTGGAGATCAATGCCCTGAAAACTAAATATATGATTCTCAGTCCTCCACCTTCAACACGTCCCAATCCCACCATAGGCACACTGAGATTAGAGAGGGTCCACACATTTGAGTACCTAGGGGTGACCATCAATCAAAATCTGACCTGGGATACACATCAGACGGAAGCTAATATCAAATTGGCGCAGTCAACGGGTGGTATTTCCAGGACGGCAAACAGATCAACTTATAAACCCCTAGGCCCAGTGCTCCAAATTTATAAAATGCAGGCGCGGGGGGCAGTCACACATGGGACATGGGGGGGAGCTGTGGGGGCATATACCCGCCCAAAACTTGACAACCACTGAGAATAAATTCATCAGGCAAATGGTAGCCTTACCACCAAGCACCCCACTCTTCCCGCTCAGATTAGATCTGGGCCTAAGAACAATTGAGGAAGAACTGGGGTTAAAACCATTAACCTTATGGCGACGAATCTGTAGTACCCCAGAGCTCATGAGCTACAGGATGGAGTTGCAGGAGATTTTATCCTTACCAAATATATCGAACATTCCCTGGCTAAAATATATAAAAAAGCCATGTGAGAGTCTGGGAAGGCCGGAACTGTGGTTAGACCCAGCAAATGATTGTAGTAAGGTTTCACTCAAATTTCTATCAAAGGTCTATTATGACTCTAAAATAACATCTCTTCTACAGAATCCACGCATGGGGCCCCTAACACACTTATTTATTCAATCCAAAGATTCATATCACCGGGAACTTGTCCTTGATATAATTAGCCCTGTTCTGACAAGAAAATTATTTTTACAGTGGAGGTACGGCACACTCCCCCTCAGAGTACTCAGCAGTACCTGGTCTCAGCCCCCTACTCCAGAGCACTGCCCAGCATGCCCACACCAACAGGAAAATGATTTGCACGTCATATTTTTTTGCAAGGCCTACCAGAAACCCAGAAAGTATTGGCTTGTTCCCCTCCTTAAAAGCTTGGGGTTTAGGCATTACTTGCCTGCTTACAGAATTTTAAAGACGGACGTATCACCCCCGACTGTGTTTGCGGTAGCCAAATTCTTAACTGCGATGTGGCACATACGTACTCGTTGCATGAATTTTGATACAGATTCGCTATAAGTTTTACATCAATTTTATGTTATGTTGACTTTTAACTGAAATATAGTGCAATCAATTTATGATCTTTTAAACTTTTGATTTGCGACAGGCAAACTATAGTAACAGCCCGAATCTGTATATTAGGATGAAAAATGCATTGTTCTTTTTTAATTCATGCCCAATGGACTTGTTAAAATAATTGTGTTTTTAATTTTGGATGTAATCTTTTATGATCTAATCGATCGAAATAAAGAATGAAAAGTAAACATGTGTTTTCTCAAAATGAGCTTGTACAGCCCAGTTAAAGCATCCACTTTGCTGCCCCTCACCCAGCCCTTCAGTGCCTTGCTGGCATAATCGTACACGTCCACCTAAGACTGATTAGGGAGTTTGTCCCTGAGTCGCTGATGGTACTTCTCAGGGGCCATCCCAAATTTGGCAACAGGTATTTCTTTCATGGTGTGCATGACTCTTCCAATAGTTTGATACTAGTGTCAGGAATGCAACCCACCACACCTTGGGCATGTGAGTTCACAGGCTCCCCCCAAGTACTGCTCTGGGACCTTGTGTATCACTAAAGCAATTTCATATGCAGCAAACCACTTGTTAATATAATCTCCCACCACATAGTTATAACCCAACTCATGTGGTATTTAGACTCTCACCTCAACAGCACATACTATTTGTATGCTGCCACCATCTCTGTTGGGTCCTCAATGTTGCCTTTCCTTTACCTACAGCTCCATCATGTTCTTTTCATGCTCCAATACTCGCTTTTTCTCAGCTAAGGCCCTCAGCCTTCTACTTTGCCAAGGCCCTCTCAGCCTCAGCCTTCTTCTTCTCAGCCATGGCCTTTTCCCTGGCTAAGGCCCTCTCAGTATCTTCTTCTCTTCAGCCTCCAGTTTTATTTTGGCCAGCTGCAGCTTGAGCGTCTTCTCTTCCCTCCTGTCCTTTAACTCCTCTGGGGGTGGCGGCCCCCTGGAAGACATAATGCTCCTTTCCCCATCCCTGGTATCCTGGTTCCTCTATGGGGGGCAGTTGGTGTCTCCCTGCAGCTCAGGGTCCCTCTCTTGGTTCTGCTCTTCAACTTCATTTAAGTCAATGTCATCCTCAGGGCCATTCTCTACTGCTGCTGCCTACAACCACTTTACTACCTCATAAACTTTAAGAGCTCTCTGTAGATCCACTTTGGAAGATTTCCTGCACATATTCGGCCCCCTTTCCTTGGAGAACCTTTCCAGCTCAGTCTTAGTGAGGCAGGCAACACTGATGAGCTCCATCTCCATGGTAAAACAGGAGGGGAGGGTACAGTGAGAATTGAGTTGTTGGTTGACAGGGTTGTGAGCCCCGATCAAGCTACAGCCACAGACCCTTGCAGAGTAAACCACAGTAAGTCACTAAATTAACCTGTGCTTAACCATGGATGGCTTGGCACAAAAACTCGTCAGGCTTAGGTTAAAGGCACTGTGTACAGCATTTATGACTCACACAAACGGTTTTAAAGTGAAAACAGAACACAAGAAAATACCAAACAATTTTTGAAGTTTTATTGAAAATTAGTGCCTAAAAGATCAAAGCTGCAACTGCAAACATCTAGTCATGCAAGACCAGGCAAAGTTGAAAAATATGGCCAACCACAATGGAGTGTGGGTCAACTACAAAAAGTGCATTGTACCTGATCATCACTTACCTTCGAACTTGTAAGAAATTCTAAGAAAAAGTATTTGAGAAGGTAAAGTTCAGTGGGGCAAGGCTGCAGGAGGTGTCCGAGGAGGGAGCATAGTCATTGGATGTCCTTGGTTCAAAGCCGCAGTGAAGATTGCCACGTTCTGAATTAGTCATCGAAATGGAAGTTGCAAGCAGGATGAGGCAGAGAGCTGTAGCTGAAGACAGTTCCAAAAGGTTGGATACCACTTTGGTGAAGGACCACTGCAAAGAATTTATAGCTGCAGAGAACAACGTCGCAGGAGAAGCCGCAAAGTCAATACATCCAGCGATGCACATCGGGCGGGTAGGCAAGCAGATTAGTTCCAGTCTCTTCCTGGTTCTCAGAGCAGTTTTCTCAGAGCAGTTTTGGGAATTTGCCACAAAACCAAGGACCCAGGACTAGTGGGACACCTCTTGGAGGATAAGGGCTCACTCAGGCTGGGTCCAAGTACAGGTTCAAGATGTTGAGAGCTTTTTATATCCATGTGGCTGTTAGCTGGAGGCCAGCAAACTAGCCCTTGGAGTCACTCTGATACTCCTGGGTGCAGGTGAAGATGTAGGGCTCAATAGTAGGTCTGGACTCTAAAGGTTCAAGGCAGCAGCAAGATAGTCCTCCCAGGCACAGCAGCTGTCGAGCACAGCGCATAGCAGATCACAACAGCAGGCAGTCCTCTGAGAGTCCTGCTGTAGGTACAGAAGTAAACTGAAGAGTGGATCTCAAGGGCCCATTTGTATACCATCGTGCCATCCTTCTGAAAGGTGTGAGACATTTCTGGAAATGTTCTTAAAAGTGCATGGAATTACCTGACTCCTCTGGCTCCATGCTGGCAAATACAGGGTTGTTAGGCCCTTTGTGTGAATGCAGAGCACAGACTATTCAGTTATGAGTGGGGCTGTGCTTAGCTCCGCCACCCACATCCTGCCAGCATATATCCCACTGAGGTACACCAGATCTCTCTATTATGTGACTGTCTAGGAGGAACTCACAACGTCTATCAGCTACACCCAATCATGTGACCTAAGACAGGCTGCAGGCACAAAGGGCAAATGACAGTAAAATGCAAACTTTCTAAATGCACATAATAACAAAACATCTGTGGACCTTTTGCTCATAAGTCTTTTGGGGCTTCAAAGCTGTTTGATTGAAGTACGTTTTTCAGTTCATTCTAACTGCCTACTAGACCAAATGAATTAAAAAATGGAACACACACCAAAGAAAATAAGAAGTGTACAGCATTGAAGCTCAAAAGACTTGTGAGCAAGAGGCCCACAGAGTTTTTGTTATTACAGGCCTCTGCATTATGGTAAATAATAAACTGGTCACAAGAGCATTCTTGAGTTGATTTCTGTTATGTGCAACTGCAGTAAAGTGTTATGACAATTTGTATTTTTAGCTATTTTTTATACTAATGTCATACTAATGTGTTTGACAATTGTCTAAAGGTGGTCCTCAGGACATGCACAAGTGTATAGTAAAATTGGTTGAATGATTATAAAATAGGTGTGAGTAAATACACTGTTCAAGACAAATTTTAAGTGTTGTTGATTTAAAAATATCAGCTAGGGTGACTAGGTATACGTATGATAAGAAGGCTTAGCACAGTGTTCTTGAAAGGGCCCAACACAGTAATACGTAACTTTATAAAAGTGGCATGTTCTAATTGAAAAGAAAAATATTACTTTGCCATTAAAGAGGGTTTATCATTACAATTTAATGTGTACCAAACATGATATAACTACCAGTTCCCATCTGGATATTACAGATTATTTATTGTAGTAGGAAATCCTCAATGTTATCCCATGGGACAGGTAGGCGTCACAGTAAGGGAAAAGAAATTGGGACTTTTTCACTACCAGGATATGTAAAACTTAAAAGTATATGTCCACCCTTTTAATTACACCTTACCCTGCCCCATGTGCTACCCAGCGCCTGCCTTAGGGGTGGTATATGTTATAAAAAGGGGATGCATGACTAGGCAAAGAGGTTTAAATAGCAAGTAGACATGGCAAATTAAAACTGTATTCAGCCTGCAATGGCATGCCTGGAAAATGTTTTAAAGAGCTACTTAAGTAGGTGGCACAATAAGTGCTGCAGGTCCACTAGTAACATTTAATTTCCAGGTCCTTTGTATTTGGTATACCACTGTACAAGGAATTTTTAGGTAAATTAAACATGCACACAGGGTATAAGCCAATGTAATCATGTTTAGCGGCGAGAACACAATCACTTTAGCACTGGTTAGCCGTAGTAAAGTGCACAGACTCCTAAGGCCAGCAAAAACGAATTCAGCAAAAAAATTGGTGGGTAAAGGCAAAATGTTTGGGGGTGATACTTCTAAGAGGGCCATGTCTAAGAGGTACTTAAATGAAAACAAGCACTGGCATTGCCAATAGGTCTCGCAGTAGGAAAGTTGGAGCTATTGGTTTTGTAAATGACATTTTATATTTATGTTTTGTGATTTACAATGCCAATACTTTTAACTTTAGCAAATGTGACACTTTTAGCATTTGTAATGCCACATGTTTTGTATTGACGTGACTTAGATGTATTGATATTACAAATAACAATGGCTTTTAATTTTTTTAAATAATTAATACTTAAATAAAAGTGATTGTAATTTATAATGGCAATGGTCCGAAGTAGATACAATAGTGGCAAAATAGAAAAACTGTGGCACGGAAAACAGGGCAGAAATTCATATCTGGCGTTTGCATAACAAACTAAATCTCAGCATAATTGTTATGGAAACTTTGACCAAAACAAATATTTTGAAGGCAGGTTAATAAAACCCACAATAAGTATTGGCGTTTTGATAGAGAACAGTGTTGAAAATCAGGGGCTGACCCCCTATATGCCTTTGCGCTTTCACTGGAGGGACTTCCCATGGTTGGGGGGGAGGCAACCTTACTGCCCAGCAGCTGGCTGTAGCTTTGCAGACCTGATGCGAGTCACGGCCGCCATGCCGTGAAGTGTGAAGCAGTGGGCGGGGAAGCAGATCCCTTCGAAGCTCTCGGAGGCAAGGGGAGGAGAAATGCTGCTGGTGGCAATCCTCTACAAAAGCACGAAACATTGAGGGGATATGTAGGTGGAAGGCCAGCAGGAGGGCCCGGGTAAAAAAAAAAAAAAACGGCAATGAAATGTAAATAAATCCTCCAAAGCAAACATCTGAAGTGCACGGTTAATTCAAATGCCTCACAGGGCTTCAATTTGTTTAAAAGGAAGTAACATGATATTAATAATCACAAAATCAAACTTAACCTGAATCTTCCTTAATGTCACCGAATTCGAATGTTTTTCCAGGGCTGCTCTCACGGGCAGTAAAAAAAAACGTTTTGTGTCACCATAGCTCCGAGTCCTTTACTGATGACTGGGGAGGAGGGGTGGGGGCGCAGTGGGAGGTGGACGAGCCTCAGTTCGCAGCCATTTGACTGCATAGATGGCGTCATGCATTACAGTGTTGAGTTTAGAAACCAGTCTGTTCGGTTGTCCTTAAATGAAGTATGTTGTAGCCGCTTCCATGTGCCATGACAGGCAGCTGTCGTCCGTCCTCAGATACTACATCACACCACAGTAACATTATGCAAGCAGGTTGGTGTACCTGATTTCAGGACCACCAAACGTGCACCAATACAGCATTTCACTACTGACGTTGTTCTGTTCATAGCAAACCTCTACAAAAGCACGAAATACTGAGGGAATATGTAGGTGGAAGGCCAGCAGGAGGGCCCGGGGAAAGAAAGTCTAAGAGCTCGCCATGGGCAGCTGGAAGATGCAGCCGAGGCAGAGCTGTGCCTTGGAGGAGCTGCAGCCCCTCTTCATGCCACTACTGAAGATGAGAAATACTACCGAGAGAGAACAAGTTAAAAACACAAATCTTAAAGGAAAAGTATTCAGAGCATTGCGATTAGAGCACCCGACATTACAACAGAAATACAACACAGATGTATTCTGCTGTTTTCATCTAAATTGTAATGAGTCCGACACATGAGTAAAACTATAATATTTAAATAAGAGAAAATGTACAGCAGCAGTTTTTGATGCAGCACATATTCACATTCAAATATGTTT
The DNA here is from genome assembly GCF_964263255.1 of Lissotriton vulgaris. Lineage (NCBI taxonomy): Eukaryota > Metazoa > Chordata > Amphibia > Caudata > Salamandridae > Lissotriton > Lissotriton vulgaris. The sequence goes on from NW_028242407.1 coordinate 35,027, forward strand.
GGAGCAGTCCTGTTGCTTTAGAGTGCATAGTTAGCTACTGGAATGAAAAACAACGTGATAACTAATTACCAAGGTAACGTCGAGTTTTGCCTTGCTGCGTGTTCTGTAGAAAATGGTGTTGCTCTTTCACGACTGGGAGCAAAATCCTTATCCCCCTAGCTGCCTTTCGATCAATGCAGAGATCAGAAGCTTTGGGAGTCTCCGGAATGATGATGAATGGATGGATCAGTGAGTGGATGGATGCATGGACAAATTAATGGATGGTGGGTAGAGGAATGGATGGAAGGCTCTGAGTGGATGGATGGATGGGTGGTAGGAAGAATGGATGCATGGATGATATTTGATATTTGATGTTTATTAAAATTTGTATAGCGCGGCTATCGCTCCGGAAGGAGCATCTTGGCGCTGAGCACACAGAGAACCAGCAATGGAGAGTGAGGATCAGATAGCTGCGAGGACCGATGAGTCAGACTGAGAGAAAATCCAGGTCTTCAGGAGTTTCCTAAAAAGGCTTTCTGAGGGGGCATGCCTAAGGTTGGGGGGGAGACAATTCCATGCCTTGGAAGCCAGAAATGAAAAGGTCTTACCACCTTTAGTTTTTAGTTTTATTCGGGGTACAGTAACTAAATTAGCTCCTGACGACCTCAGGCAACGAGTTGGAATGTAACGCAAAAAGCGCTTAGTCAGGTAAGATGGACCGGTATTTCTGGTGGATTTGAAGACCGTGACAAGAAGCTTGAATAGGATTCTCTTATGGAGGGGCAGCCAATGGAGAGTGTTAAGGGCCGCAGAGGCCGAGGACCTACGGGGGAGTTTCAAGACAAGCCTGGCCGCTGCGTGTTGGACACTTTGCAATTTTTTAAGGGAAGATTTCTTTATGCCTGCTAGGAGGCCATTACAATAATCCAGCCGGGAGAGAATGAGAGCCACCACGACTGATTTCCTGGCTGAGATGGGCAGAAAGTCGAAAAATTTCTTTAGCTGCCTAATTAGGCTAAAACAGCATCCCGCAGTAATGCGCACATGCTCGTCGAAGCTGAGAGACGAGTCAAATTGGACTCCAAGATTGCGGGCTGAGGAGACCGCGCTCGGGGGTGCTTCGGAATTTTGAGGCCACCAGTCTTTAGGGGAGAAGATGATGCCTTTGCCTAGGGGTATTATTTCGGTTTTGGCGCTGTTGCATTTAAGATGATTCAGATTAAGCCAGGAAAAAACTTAGGAAAGACAATTTTGAAATCTGAGGGCAGCGTCTGGGTGTCTTTTGTCAATGGTGACGACAAGCTGGTTGTCGTCAGCATAAGAAGTCACGAGGATCCCGTGGGATTCAATCAACGTGAGAAGGGGAGCCATATATATGTTAAAAAAGAGGGGGCTCAGTATGGACCCCTGGGGCACACCTGAGATTGTGGGTCTTTCGCCAGAAAGAAAGGGGCCTAAGGAGACAGTTTGCGATCGATTGGATAAGAATGATGTTATCCAGGCCAGAGAGGAACCAGAGACACCAATCTCACGCATTCTGTTAATGAGAATGGCGTGTGAGATGGTGTCGAAGGCCGCGGTTAAGTCGAGCAGGATGAGGACTGCCTGTCTGCCCTCATCCTGCAGGAACTTGATGGTGTCCGATAGTTCGATCAGTGCAGTTTCTGTGGAGTGGCCCGGGCGAAAGCCGGATTGCTGTGGGTGCAAGATGCGTTTATTTTCCACAAAAATTTTTAGTTTGTCGTGAACTAATTGCTCGGTGATTTTGCCAAGTGCTGGGAGAAGGGAGATTGGGCGCATGTTGGATAAATCAGTTGGGGATTTATTTTGTTTCTTCATAAGGGGCTTAACTATGGCCTTCCATTCAGCAGGGACAATGCCGGCGTTAAGGGATGCATTAATAATGGCATTGATTGACGGGTTGACGACCTCAATAAGATGGTGTAGAATAATTGGGGGGCAGGAATCCGTAGGGGCTCCTGATCTACAGGTCAAAATGGCCCTTTGTGTTTGTGCCAGAGAGACTGTTGTAAAGTTATTCAAAGAGGGAATAGTTATGTTGGTATCTTGTGTGAAGGTTGGGGGAGGGGGGAAATCCTTATGAATATTATTGATTTTTTCAATGAAGAAATCTGCTATTTGGTCGCAGAGGGTTTGTGATGGGGGGATTTCAAGTGCCAGTGCCTTTGGGTGGGTGAAGGACTTTACGATATTAAAGATAGTTTGTTGTTTCTGGTTGGCTGCGTCTATGGCTGAAGTGAAGAATACCTTTTTTGCTTTTTTTATGTTAGAGAGGTATTGTTTCCTCTGGAGGATGTATATAGATCTAGATGTAGGATCGTAAGTTTTCCTCCACTCTCTTTCCAGAACCCTACACTTTAAGTGACAATCGGTGAGGGCCTGGGTGTACCAGGGAGCATTGGGCTTCCTTTTGCCTTGACCTGATTTTTGGTTGGTGGGGTTGGAGTTGGCGGAGACCACTCCGTCACTCCACAAATGAAAGTTTATAGAGTCTTGTGATGCCTCTCCCACGATGGGAGGGGGGGGGACAGTGAGCTGGGGGTTCAGCTTGATGCGCTCGGCTACTTTCTTCCAATTGATGGGAAAGGGGGTGGGAGGGTGTTTGATGTACGGTAACAAAGGGGGTTTAGTCTTAATGGAGAAGGGAATAAAACAGTGGTCTGTCCATACTTGCGGTAATGGGGGAGAGACAACTAGGGAGTGGATACACGGATGGATGTATAGATGAATGGAAGTCACCGAGACAACTCAGAGCACAAAGTACGCAATCAGTGCCTGCGTCTATGCAAGCCACACGCACACCTGTGATTATGCAGGATCTGGGTTCTGCCATTATGCTATCTGCGTGGCTCACCCGCCCCGGCTCTCCCTGCTCCCTCCCCTCCCCTTTGTACAGCGGGAACAGCTGTGCGAATAAATAAGCCTCGAATGAAGGCACTTTATGTCGTCCCCGCCGCCATGAATCTGCTGTAGTGGCTGAACTCATCCTCAGTACAATGGGCGCCGCTCCGCAAGAGTAAGATAACAAGCATCAAAGGGGCGAGAGAGGGATAGAAAAGAAAGCGCGAGGGGGAGGGAAATGTAAACAGAGAGGAAATAGGAACCCCTAGGCAGTCTAATGTGCGGTGAACGTTCTGCAAATGGGTTAATTCAAAGGAACATATCAGAGGGGACATGAGGGAGTGGGAAGAAGGGGGAGGGAGTAAAAGAAAACACGGCGAGAAGGACGACCGAAACAGAAAGGGCTAGAATGACAGAAGAATAAAATAGCAGAGAAAAGCAATGCAGAATGAAGGGGCGAGAAAAGGGGCTAGTGAGGCTGAGAGAGGAGAAAGGGTGTAATGGGTGTAAACTAGCAACAGAGAAAGGAGAAAAGGGAAGGGGTGAGTAGTAGAGAGGAGTAGAAGAGGCTGGCAAGAGAGAACACGGATAGAAGTAGGGGGTAAATTAGGTTGATGCCAGAGATAAGGGGTTAGAGAAGATGGAAACGGAGAGAGGGAAGTGGAGAAGAGAATGGGCGGGAGGAAAGAGGTGGAAATGAATAATGGAGGGCGAGGGACACGTAGCGATGGAATGGATTTGAAAAAAGTGAGATACTGGAACAGTGAAATAGAGAGAGGGAAAAGAAGAACATGAGTTAGAAAAACAAATAAGTGTCTGTGGGAAGAAGGGATATCAACTAAGTCAAGGCGCTCAGGTGAAAAAAGTAGCGCTGTATAACAAATGCGGCATGTTAGAGAAACATGGTGGCGAGTAAAGGTAATCAATGAGACATATCGTGTGTCACATAAGTAACAAAGTTCAAAGTGATGGAAAAGACTCTCTACTGCATATGGAAAAAGATAACAATAGGCAGTGGTTTGTTGCCAGGAGACAACGTTGCATCCAAGATTTTAAAATGCAGCGTGCCTGATGTTTCAAAAATGCGGGCTGGTATTTTATGCCGGCATTTGTTCGTGAACAAATTACAGGGTGCCTGGTGCGGGCAGAGAATTAGGCCGGCATCCGTTCGTAAATACATGCCCGGATGGGGCTGGCAAAATGAACCCGTATGCAAGATGGCTCAATAAATGCATGGCTGGGAGGCGCGCTGAGCCTGATGCGCAGTGAAGGCTCGTGAATGAATTAAAAACGGGGAGAAAATGCATTGACAGCATAAGCGCCTTGTGTGCCAGGATCTTTAAAAGTGCAGAGTGCCTGATGTTACAATGATGCGGTCAAGTGAAATAGTGCCGGTATTCGTTTTTAAAAACATGCCCAGACGGGGCTAGCAAGCTCCATGTGTGTGTCTGTACAGTTGAAAATGCCGATAATCGTTTGTAAATACATGCCCTGATGGGGCAGGCACAATGAACCCAAGGAGTATTGGCTGAACTCTAAAAACTGACGATGCAATAAATATTAAAATCTCATGTAACGCGTCCAATACAATTCGGTGGAAACTAACAACTTTTACCTTTGGGGTTAGTTCGAAAAGCTGGCAAAAGTGCCTGAACTATTAACAAGAGCATGAGAGAAAGTTATCTGCGGGCATTTTGCAACGAAATCACGCAAGAAAATATTGGATGTGTCCTTGTGTAATGTAGCTGGGCCTCATGTAATTCGCTATAACAACTTTTGTTCAAGTTCGCGCTATATAAAACTACAAAACTACAAAAACAAGTTGTGAATGAAAGAAGGGACAGAGAGGAGGAAAGGTGGGAGGGAACACGGCCTGGGGGAAGCTGGCTGGGGAGGGGGATGAGAAATCCAAGTAAGGCTGTGTGCGGGGAGAGAGAGGGGAGGTGCTGGAGCTGGGGAACAGATGGCTGTGAAAGTTTATGGCCCAAAAGCGCGTGCCTGTGGCCACGTGAACTCGAAGAAAACCGCACCAAAAAACCTTTGGTTTGATGTGTATTTTGAGCACTTGAATTCTCTCCATTTTCCATTCCTTCGGAATGGAAAAGGCAAGACCTAAAAAGGGGAAAAATAGACAATGGAGGGCTAAGGAGAGTATAAAAAGGCTTCGGTTTGTATAAAAAGTGTAACTGGATTCTGTGCTTCATAATCACTGTATAGTACTGCACAAACAAGACCTGATCCCATGGCTGAACACCAATGTGAGAAATTGGCTGACTGGGATGTGAGCCCGGACAAAGCAACAGCTACAATCACTTGCAGGGCGAACCACAAAAAGTCACTAAATTAACCTCTGCTTGGGTAACTTGGCACAAAAAAGCAGACATTCTTAACTTATACGTTATGTATAAATCATTTATGCGGTACTCAAACAGCAATAAGGAAAAACAAGTACATTTAAACAATGTACACGTGTTGTCTTCATTTAGAGTCTTTGTACACACCTCAGTACAGGTAACATACAGTACTTCGAGGAGGAGAGTAAGAAAGTTGGCATGTCAGCATTAAATACCACACAGCAAACAAACTGCCCAAAATGTGGGGATAACTCGTACTCTACCTAGCATCAAGCTGTTTTTAGACTCAGATATTTTGGAAAGATGTCAAACCTAGGTGAGACTCAGCTGCTCCATCTGATGAAGGTATATACTACGTACAAAACAGTAGCGGTCGGTGGTGGCAGTAGCTGCCGGGCGGTGATGTGGGTAGGGGGAGGGACAGGATGGGGGGTAGTAATCTATGGACTACGGAGGATTACAGGTAAGTAGACATATAAATAAATAAAATGGATTTTGTTGATGGCACTGCATCTCATTTGGGGATGCAGTGTGCTCAATAAAATTGTTTTATTTATTTATATGCTTACTTACCTGTAATCCTCTGTATTCCATAGATTAATACCCCCCACACTGCCCCTCCCACTCCCCACGTCACTGCCTGGCAGCTACTCCCGCCACCGACCACTACCGGTCCAAACCAATGGGACAAACTTCTTGCTGAGCGGGTAGATTCCTCAGCTTTTCAGACAGAAGCAATGATACTCATTCCCTGCCCCTACCCCCTCTTGTGAGACTCTTTCAGGCATTGTTTACGTTGCAGGGCTGACCACAAACGCAGACACCAGCTGCAGGTGCTTGCTCAGGAGTACAGAGCATCCACCCTCTAGAAGCAACATGTGGTTTCAATTTATCGATCCTGGCAAGATTTCTACACACTTTCAAAACAAGGGTGTAACGTAAACCACTGCAGCATAGAAAGCCCCCACCCTTGAGGCGCCCCCATTCAGTCTGAAGTCTATGGTGCCCTCATTAACATCTGTGGATAGGCATCATTTTGCGTTACTCCGTGATAATAATAACATCACGAAAAATGGTAAGACTGGTTATTGGATAAGCTGCTCTGCTGACTCAGACTCACCTATTGTGGGAGAATAACACCAGAAATGTACAGTACTCTATTTCGGAAAAAAAAACTCTTATTTTACCAAATTTTCTGTTCACATGATGAAAATGTACCCAGCTAATGAAGTCCAATGGGAATTTCTCCTTGGCACACCTGCCAATGTGTGATATGTCAGTGTCTAACTGGGAGGGTGTATAAACATCTCAGCGGCCTGCGCTGTGCGTGTCTGCAATTTGTGTGAGGCAGCTTGACCTTTGGTGACTGTGGTTTTTATGCGCATGTGTGCATGTGTGTGTGCATACTAATAAAATACTGTATAAGCCAGAGGGAGCGGTGGGCATGGGGGTCTGTCTGTCTGAGATGTAGACACGCTCCACAGAGCACTCGAGGGAGGGGAGGAAACAGCAGAGAGTGGGGAGGGAATTCCGCTTCTCTTAAGACTACAAAGTCTGCCAGGATCCCTCTGTCCTCCCTGTGACCCCCTGCACCTGGGAGCTCCGTGCCTGGCCGGAGAAGTAAACAAAGTAATAAAACACGCCTCAACTGATAAGAAAGTTAGTTACGACAGCCGTAAAACTGTTTGCTTTCCGAAAAGCAGACAGGGTGGCACCCAAAAAGACTCCTTTCCATTGGGAAGCCAGAGTTTACCACACACACTGACACTACCCAATGGAGAGGAGGGGCGGGGCTTAGAGTCCTTTTTAGAAATCTTGTATTTACAAGATCTCACGCAGAGGCGCAGCAGGGCTCTGCCACGCCCACGAGACCTAAAAAGAATACAAAAAAAATCACACACCAATTTAGAAAAATAGAGTTAATTTTAATAAATTATTGGACACCAAAACAACAACAATCCAATAGGTAGACTTGGGGTTATCAAAGCGCCAACCATGGACATCTAATCATGCGAGACCAAGTCAAAGTTGAAAAATATGGCTGACCACAAAGGACCGCTGTTCGAATACACAAAGTGGATTGGACCCGGTGAGCGCTTACCAGTAGAGTTAGGAGAAATTATGAGAAAGATGTTCTGAGAAGGTAAAGTTCAGTGGGAAAGGCTGCAGGAGATGGCCAAGGAAGAAACGTCGTCATCGGATAGCCTTGGGCCAAGCAGCTGTGAAGATTTCTTCATTCAGACATAGTCCCTTAAACGGAAGTAAAGAAAACTCTAGTGAGATGAAGAACAGAGATGTAGTCAAAGGCAGTTCAACAAGGCCAGATACCCTTTAGCAAAGGACCGCTAAATATAATTTACTGCTGCAGAGAAGAACATAGCAGGAAAAGAAGCAAAGTCAATCCAACCAGTAATGCGCTTCAGCCAGAAAAGGGATCAGGTTGATTCTGGTCTCATCCTGGTCCTCAGGGCAGTTTGTAGCCAAAAATGTATTAAATTAAGTCCTCAACTCAGTATTTTGGCTATCTGGTTAGATTCAGCACCCCTTCCAACGGTCCAGGACTGGTGGAGCACCACTTGGAGTAACAAAAACACAGGAGAGGGAAAGGCTTGTTTTGTGTTTAAAGGGAATACTCCTGGTCCCTTTGTGTAAAGTAAACAAACAGTAGGAGGAGTACACCCAGGAGACACCTCACTGTCTCAGAGGTACAGGGAGAAGAGCACAAAAAAGAACATTTCTCCTTTCCTAAGAAGACCCCTCACTTCCCAACCTAGTTGGTGACATGCTTCATCATTGGGGTCCCTGAATAGCAGAATGCTATCAGGGTGCACTTCGACACCTGATTACAGAGGAGTAGGTTACTTTTCGTGGTTCAAGTGAGTGTAAATAGTGGTTTAAAAATTGTCTGGATTTAACTCCTAAAAAGCTTTTATTCTGGAGCAACTGGACAAAATTAAAAAATGTTGGTAAGAGGCAGTTTACGGTTAAATTGACCTCCAGTATCTTCGTAGTGGAAAAAAGTGAATAAAATTGGTCTACATGTTTCAACCTGATGGCGATAATACCAGGTTTTCGTCAGGACCAGTGAACGTGACCCAGGCGGTATACACTCGCTAAGGTGTACCCCACCCTTGGTCACTGGAACCCAAACATGTACTCACAGTCAGGCATCCTTACGTCCAATTGTAGAAAGGATAAAATCTGAAAGAGAAACAATAATCACACGCAAAACACAATATGTTGCTGTAATGTTGTCTTAGTTAAAAAAGATTTTTAGATGCTCCTTTAGCTCCCAATCATGTGTATTATAAAGCATTAAGTGAAAATACACAAGACGTGTCTTGTGCTTCATAGAGTGTGAGGCCTAGAATGGTGGTATTTGCCTTTCGCACAATCACTTGAGTGGCATGATCTGCTGCTTAGTAATGAAGTACACCCCACTGTCACCATTCATTCAAATGGGTGTCTGCGCAGTGAGGCTAACTTGAAAAGCCAGTGGAGTGCGAATTTGCAAATCACACGGTCAAATGAGGTATGTCTTCAGCCCGCATGAGTATATATTACAACACCATTTTCATCATTTGTTAAAAGTGGGTGTCTACGCACTCATTCAAATAAGTGCAGGGCGTAAAAGTAAATGCATGCATGCTGGTTTTCAGAGCGTCACAATGGAGGTGCCGTGAATCACAGTTGCGGAAAAATAGGGGCTTACTAGAGACCTGACGTGGCATGCCTCATCAAAGCCGGGGTCAAGGTGTTTGCTCTGTAACACAATCTGAAACAATGGATGCGATGTGCAATTAATGTAACCGCTAAGCTCTTGAGATGAGTTGTGAGGGAGCTCACCCGAAACGTGTCTTAGTACTTACTGTGTGGAGCCCAGTCACCGGCTGCTGCGCCTAATCAAATGACCTGGCTCAGCTTCCCGAGGATCACCGGAGCAGAGAACCACTGCTGATTAAATGCGAGGCAATTCCGGGTATATGACCGGGGTATGTGGTCATGTTACCACGTGACCAACGTGAACACGCTGGAAGGGGCGTGGTGAAGGACTTCTGTAGGAGGACCAGGAGATTGTACCCCAGCCTATGTAATGCGTGGGTGTAGCCGCAAGTGTTGTATTTCGATTTAGATTCCGTATGAATTTCCCGATTCATGCCCTTATATAGGTACAATTCACATTGCCCTTATATAACATAGAAATCCAGTCCTTATCTAGGCATAGTCCATGCTACCCAAATACAGGCATGGCTACTCACATTCGTTAATCTATGTCACAACAAATTCTCGGAAAACCAGACTCTTAAGCTTTAGGGACTTCACCTTGCCTGGATATTGATTTCTCCAAGAACTCATTTATTATGCATGAACATCTATTCCTTAGGGGTTCATTCATGATGTTCATATGCCCGACGTTTACATCACGACTGGCATTCCTAAACACCTTCAAGGTATAAATATTCCTTCACTTGCTATGGCACAGAAAATCCCGAAGGGAGCCAAGTCCCCAAATGACGCACTGACAAGACGCTGTCATCCTCTTTGCCGAGAATCCAGCTCAGTGTTTCTGACTCGCCTTGTGGGGTGTTAGAGAATCAAGTCCTGGGAAAGAGATACCAACCTCTCTCATTCTAAGGTATGGAGCTGATTAGAACCTAGAGAAAACTTTAGCAATTCTTGGCAAAACTAAACAAAACTAAACTTATGCTAAGACAGCACCTACTTCTTCCCTCGTACTAGACTTAGGTTAGGTACACTGGGGTAGGATCATTTTAGCAGCACCATTTGAGTATTTAAGCCTATGTTATTTATGTCAGTATTTTTATATATGTCATAGCTGCAGACCATGCTATTTCCAGTATTATTTTATATTACTTTTAATGCTGTAGGCATTATACTTCGCATTCTGTCTTATAATTGTAGCAGTTCATATCTCTTGCATGAGAAAGAAGACTGTTCAATAAACCTTTTTTATTGAAACGCCTGTCTCTCTATTTCTGTGCAAACTCTGTAGAAACGAAACATGCATGATTGACTGAGTGAAACAGTTACCTATTGTTTCCACGACTCTGAGGATATTGTTACGACTCTAGAGGAAACAAAGTTGTCATGCTTATGCGGTTGTCAGAGACTAATCCCTTCCTGTTCATTCGAGAAAGTTTCTAGTGACCTCTGAGTTAGCTGGCACACACAAGTAATTAGGTTTTAAGGTCAGTATGTCTCGATAGAGACATACTGACCTTAGTCCTATGACCTTAGTCCTATGTCAACGGTTTGGTAAGGCACTAATTTAACGCTAGATACTGCAGTAACTCAGTCATGCTTTTCTCAGAGACCCCCTACTTATATTACTCCAATAGATGTCTGGAGTGGGTAAGGGATAAATATCCGCCATAGCTGAGTAAGACGAAAATCCTATGTATTAGCTTTTTGGTTTCTTCAACGTTGGAGTATACAGTGTTCCAAAATATTGTGCACCTTATCTTTGTTCCCTTGGAACTTGCTCTGCATTTTTTTTTCATTTCAAAATGGCCGATGAAGATACCACCGCAAACGTTGGAGCTGTAGGCGGAAACGCCGTATCAGTTTTAAACTTAACAGGTTTTAATGAATCCGTTGTGAATGCTGTAAAAATTGATTGAGATGAAAGGAAAGTCATCACTCTAAAACTTATAAAACATGGCCTAACACCATGAGGTGGTAGAGCAGTTTTTGTGATAGAGGCACTTGAATATCACCAGACAGAGGTATGCCATTCATAGATAGTATTCCCAGAATCAAATCCAGTAACATATTTTTTTCACTTCTACAAAAAAGATGATCCACCAGAGGAATACAATAATTTCGAGAATATGGAAATTCCACTCCCATACCAGGAGCATGAGCTCTGGTGAAAAGGCGCCCTAAAACATTTAACTCACGTTAACATGCTGGGTCCACTAGGAAGACCAGGAGCAACATGGCTGATTTTAGCCGGCTATACACCTCATCCTGACATTAAAGACATGTCAGACATAGAATTACTTACTCAACTCAAAGAGTTAATCAGAATTTATAGACTATTGGTTCAATATGTTATGCGGACTCTTACAGTCCAACCACCATTAGGTATTCCACAACAAACCTCTCACCAGGGGAATACGTTAGCAATCACACCACAGACTTTACACGAAGTCATGGGTAAACTACCCACAAAACGCGGACAAATTCTGTTCTGGATAGCTCAGAAAATTAGTCAAATTGAAGCAGTATTTCCTAATACTAGCCCTCATGAGAAACATAGAATATTAACAAATTGTCTACCTATGGGGATCACACCACATCTGGAGGACCGCACCTCTTGGGGTACAGTCTTCACTGCTATCTACACTAAAACACATGGTGTTCTGTCTACGGCGGTAATACCAGAATAATTGAAAAATCCTATGAAGAATTAGGCAGAGACAGTTTGGGTGGGAAACCAGTGAAACCACAACTGTCTGAAAGTCCTGAAAAGGCCTTTACTAAAAACACTCCTACCTCTTCTAAAAAGAAGTTGCAAAATAGCAAACAAACTTCTAAAGAGAAGCATCCTCATTCCTGAGGTAAGTCTCCTCAAAAGGAGCCCTCTGAAAGGAGGTATAACCTCTGGAATAGGACTAATTTGAGAAAACCTGACAGGTATCAAGATACTGATACACGTTCTTCTTGTACCTTTCGGATATCGTCACAGACATCCGAAAGAAGCAGACAGTCAGATCAAAAAGAAGAACACATGAAGTCCAAAGAAGATCAACACGTTCAGAAAAGCAAACCAAAACCTCAATTCACCAAATTCACCAAAAAGAATGTAGCAGGTCTAAAAATCAGATCTTGAGGACACAACTCAAGAAAAGAGAATGGGCTCATACAATGTTGGACAGCGCAGCAGAAGTAACAATAGCTCACCAGAACCCGAAGGGACTTCTAGGGACAGTGGACTTGAATGAGGTCATTCAACTTGAAACTGCAGATACCAGGGTTAGCTCTCCAAATAGGTTATATGAAATAACACTCCGGATGGAGGGAGACAGACCAAGAAAAGTGGAAGCACTCATTTGGGAGCGACTTTCCAAGGGCTATGATGTACTTCTATCAGAACAAGACTGGCCACCATAATTGTCAGGGAGTGCCCACAGGGTGAATACATCATTATGCCAGCCTTCTCTAACCATATTCTAGTACATTTAAAACATACCTATGCCAGTTAATGGGCAGTCACCAAGCCCCAGGATTATACAAAAATCTTGTATGATGGGGTGAAGATTCACCTCACCATAAAATCCAGTTAAAAAATCAACAACTGCACAGAAGCAGTACCCAGTTAAGCAAGAAGCTAAAAAACAGGTCAGGGAGATCTTATAACAACTTGAATATCAAGGGGTGATTGAAACTTGCACCTCATCAATGAACAATCCTTTGTTTCCTGTTTCCAAACCAGAAAGAAACATATTGTCTAGTTACAGACACTTAAACTCATGTTGTAAAACATTTGCAGTGGAAAATGCACACAGTAGAGCATTAATGAATAACATTGTGCGTAAAAAATATAAAACCACATTAGATATTTCAAATGGTTTCTTTTGTCAAAACATTGCACCAGAAAGCAGGTATTTGGCCTCTTTCTCAATAATGGGGACACAGCGTCAATTCTGTCGTCTACTTCAGGGATGCAAGTATAGTCCTGGGTTATTCTCAGCAAAACGTATGATGACGAGGCATTGTCATATGTCGATGATGTCTATCTGACAGACAATGACCTGGATAGGCACTTGAACAGGGTGAAAAACATTATACTTGACTTCGCCTCTGATGGGTACATATTCAACTTTAAAAAATCTAGAATTGCTCTTCTTAAAGTCCTTTTTCTAGGATATGAACTTTCAAGTGAAGGCAAAAGCCTGGCAGACAAATGTTTAGAAAAGTGTGCGCTGCTCCAACCTCCAAAAACGCTGAAAAACATACAGTCGATTCTAGGTTTTCTGAATTTTGGAGAAACTTACATTCTAAACTACGCAGAAAGGGTTAAACCTCTCTAAGAATTAATCAAACCTAATTTTAAAACAGTAAATTGGACACAAAAACACACAGAAATGTTGTGTTAGCTACAAACAGACATGTTAGCAACTAAACATTTACAAACATGCGTAAACGTACGCAACTTAGTGATCCGAATCATTCCGGGTCAATGCGGGGTCACCTACTTAACTTTTAATGAAGGTGAAAAAGTACCAATCGCATACAAATCACATTTGTACACACAAGCAGAAATTAAATTTACTTCTCCAGAAGGAATTCTGATAGCAGTTCAAACCGCTGTATAAGAAAGAGCTCTAGGACAGGGGAAACGCATTATGGTCGTAACTCCTGTACCTGCCTTAGATGCAGTGACAAAAACGAGCAATCCAAATGCTAAAATTTTATATCCGAGATGGATACAATGGATTAATTCTCTTGCTGCAACTGATGTTGAATACGTTTTTGATCCTTATTTGAAAATACAAGCATTCCTGCAATGCGAACAAGAATGTCCTCTGCCTACTGAAATTCTACATCTAGAAGAGTATGAATGTATAATTTATACTGATGGATCAGCACAACCCGCTACGGTAGGTAACAAGCCTATAGTGCAGCGTGCGCGATCGGTAAAGGTCATCTGCCCGATGGCAGATTCAGACCTATGGTCACAAAAACGCAATTTCTAGGAGATTGTACAGCTCAGCGAGCTGAACTACAAGCATTCATAATGGCACTTGAAAATACGGATTGCGAATTTCCCACACTTATAGTGTGCAATTCCTTTTATTGTGTTCAATCTTACATTTAATATTTACAGAATTGACTTCAAAATGGTTTCAACTATGCAAAAGTTGGCACAATCAAGCATAAAATACTTTGGGAACAAGTAGTTCAGTTACGAAATGGACTACAAAACACTCACTTGAGACACACACTCAGTCATCAATGTGATGGCGTTCACGTTGAAGGGAATTCATTGGCTGATGAAGCCGCGAAGGGGGCTGTGCAATTGGCTTTCGTAGCTGCAATCACTTGTTCAAAAACAAAATTAGACAGGGAAATAATGCTGAAAGTCAATGCTTCAAGCAAAAGCAGTGGTGCAACGTTATCTAAAGGGTCTCCATTCAAATATTCATATATAACTGATACCAAAAATGTTCCATTTGCTCAAATCCCTGGAGTGGGTGATAGGGTAATTCCAAACATGGAACATAGATTAGGACTAATCCTAGCAGCACATGAAGGGCTCACCTCTGCTCATGCAGGTGTTGGCGCCACAGTATCATTATTAAAACAGAGGTACTGGTGGCCAGGCATTAGGAAACAGACCAGAAACGATGTTCTGGATTGTGAAATATGTCAAAAGATGAAAGTCTCTACTGTGAAACGTCCTGCACAGACGCCCCTGTTAATTTCAGATAAACCAATATGGTGTGTTTACCTGGACCACTGCGGTCCCTTACAAAGGGATGGTAACTACAAATACATCATGTTTGCAGTGGATTTGTATTCAAGGTTCCTTTGGATGTGGCCTCAGTGCTCGACTGACGCTCAAACTGTTATAAAAGATTTGCAAGTCTTTCTCGGCACATACGCAATTGGCGCACTACATTCTGAACAGGGCCCTGCGTTTAGCTCTTGAGCTTTTAAAGAAGCCATGACCTGTTTGGGCGTTGCATTGCGGTACTCTTGTCCATTCCATCCTGGGTGAAATTCTGTTGTGGAAAGAAAAAACTGAGACATAAAGCAATCTATAACAGCTAGGGTATAGGGTTTGTGTGACGGGTGGGTTAAACAGCCAATAGGTGTCCAACATATTCTTAACAACTTGCCAAGTAATTCTCTCGGGTGTATCACTCCATATGAGGTCAAATTTGGGACAAGGATGTTCGTCCCGGACCTTGATTGTCACACATCAGTGGTGGAAATTAAGACATTTGATATGCAAGATTGTTTGGCTGTTTTACAGGACTTAAATGAAATAAGAACAAAACAAAGCAATGTGTTCCTGAAACTAACCATGACTGTGGAAAATCCAACCGTCCCAGCAAGGCCTGTATGGATCCCAAAGCTTGGTGATCTAGTCAGAGAAAAGATCTCGGACAAAACGGAATTTGGGCCTTCTTACAGACAACCAGTACCTGTCCTAGCAATCCACGGAACAAGAACAATGATACTGCCGCCCCTTGCTGGAAAAAAGGAGAACAGGTTCGTGTGCATCAACCTGATCAAACCTCACTCTGTGGCCGATACTAAACAGTAGGCCAGGTGGACTCCAACAATGTAGCAGGCGCACTCCTCTAGCTACAATCCAAGAGGTTCAAACTGAGAGACTCATCACCTTTGAAGAATCTACAGTAAGAAAAGAAGGACAATGCAACAAAACTATGGAACTCGTTCCTCTTGAGACCCAAATAACAGTTTGTCCTGAAGCACCTGTCTACAATGAAGTAACAAGTGATTAAGTGGTTCCAGTGATTTAAAAAAATCCGGATGCAATTCCAACCATTGACAGAACTGCCCCTGGCTTTTTCATTAACTTGATATGTTTTCTGAGTATCCCAGCGAACCTGAAACAACGCCAGCAAAGAATCCTCAATAAATGCCACAAAAGAGCACACAATCAACCAAGAGAAGCCCTCTTGGGAGACAAAATACAGAACAATGAGGAAATACCATTGACATGTGTAACCACATACAGCACAGAATCAAATCAAGTGACAAAATTCATTAACAAACATTGGTCCATCCTTAATTCAGGCAACTTTCATTGGGAAAAACCACTGTTCTCCTTCAAAAAAGCAAGGAGATTCAATGATTCCTTAGCGAGCACACGCCCAAGAGAATCCAGACAGGAGATCACACCCACTGTCCTCAATGTGTGGGACCTACCCAACATCGTAGGTCACTATGAATGTGGGAATTGTAGAGTGTGCTACTTAACCAGCAATACAAAAACACTTGCACATGAACCCGGGAAGGCGTGGACTCAATGTGCACACACTAACTACAACAGCACCGACGTATATTTGATAAAGTGCCCATGCGACCATGTAGTGTAGTTCCAAGTTTCCCACTAGGCCCTGCGCATTGGAATAACATAAACAGTAGTATCGACGTGGAACTGCGGATATTCCAGGCCTCCACTGACTATGCTAAACTTAATTGGGTGTGTTACCAACTAGCTCAGAGGTCACTGGAAACTTTCTTCTCTGCATAGGAAGTGATCAGCTTCCCTGGCACAGACAAGAAGGGATTCAGCTTTCCAACAACCGTGCAACATGACAACTTTGCTCCTCAGATTAAGAGTCAATCCCTAGGGTCGTGTGAAACAATAGACATGTATTTCACTCAGTCAGGTTAGTGCAATTTACTTTCACGATATGTAGAGAATAGAGAGACGGGCGTTTGTCAATAAAGGGTTAACATTTATTGAACAGTCTTTCTTCTCGTACAAGAGAAATGTATTGCCACAATTGCAAGACTTGTTATTATAAAAAGTACGTACAGTAAGATAAGGATTGCGAAATAATACTGTAAAAGCATTGATATGGTTTCTTAGACATACAATGGTTTAAAAGTAATAAAACATATATACATTCATATATACATTAGGCTAAAATACTCAACGGGTGCTTCTAACTAAGCCTACCCCAGTGTGCCTGACCTAAGCCTAACATGTGGAAGGGGAGTAAGTAAGTAGCTTTAAGTTAAGTTGGTTTTGCCAAGGTTTGCTTCAAGAATTCTCACTAAGGGTTTAGTCAACACCATACCTCTGAATAGAATGATGGAAGTCTGGTATTTCCTTCAGGAGGCACTCGGTATCCCAGTCACCCGCGAGGGCAGACTGGAAACGCTGGAGCTGGATTTCTCAGCAGAAGAAATGCAGAGTCTCTCTTCAGCGTGTCGAGGAAGGAGGGGGGACAGCGTCCGCGGGCAGCTTGGCATCTGCTGGGCTCTTCGCAGAGGGACGGCTGTTCAGCTCCTAAGCTCACCACACCATTGTTCGCGCTTTGCAGCGATAATGGTATCAGTAGCGTCACCATCAGCAGCGGGGCAGCAGGCTGCAGCGACAGGGTGCTAGCTTCACCAACACGGGGTCTTGCAGACAGCTATAACAGGCAAAAGGCAATTGCTTAAGGCAACGTTGGTAATATTTATACCTGACAGGTGCCTGGTTTGACGCAAGTTTGCTGGACATAAGACGTCAATTAAAGATGTCACTAGGAAGTGATAGCTATCAGTTGCTCATTAGAGTTCCATTACAAATCAAAACACAGCAAGCGGGTATTTCCAGGTTTGCTGAGTTTTTATCTTGTTGAAGAACTCGGAGTGTTAATCTAGGAATATCAGATAGTGACTTCTGCTCTGTCATTGCACTAATTGGTTGCAAAGGAAGTGGCAGAGAACTATGCTGGAATGTGGCTCTGTTCGTGTGAGGCCAGAGATGACTTTCTGAATATCGCACTTGAACGGTTATGCCAATATAGGGAATAAATGGATTTATAGCCGAATAGGGGCATAAGGTCACAGTATCGATCAGGAACCTAGATAAACACGCAACACCCACTCCACGTTTTCATGTCCATCAAATTACTAAAACTAGAGCAATTAGATGCATGTGTAACATTGCCCACCCCAAAATACATAAATGCATTCGAAATAGGCGTATATAGTAATACGTGAAATTTAGGTACTGTACGTTTGTGAAGCATAGAAATCATTCAAAAATTATTGCATGTGAAATCAACGAACGATTATGCAAAAAGAATTACACATGAAATATCTCTGAAACAGAAGAAGGGCGAGATAAATCATCACATATAAATGCATTGCAATAAATGTGCTAGAGGCTGATGTAAGTTTGTTATGTCTCTAGATGTGTTTAGAAATAGAAGTTTGAAGCTTCTGTTCTCTAAGAATAGTTTTTACGTTAAGCAAAGAATTGTTCATGCCAAAAAAGGGTCAATATTAAAAAATGTTCAATTCAAAAGAATTATTGCTTGAACGGGGAAATAGAGTTCCAACGCTATTTGCAGTTTTTGTTGTTCAAAACTGAAGGCCGAATTCAGAGTTCATGGGAACGCTGTGTGTCGGAAAGCTTCTCAAAAGTTATTGTTTCTGTACGGGTGAGAACATCGTATCAGACAGGCTCTCAAAGAATTGGTCTACAAAATCAGGTGACAGTTCAACCAAATTCAATAGCGCTGTAACTTGGCAGGTGTGAGAGTGATTGCTGTCATCATAGTCGGGTTCAGCAATGCTCACAGAAGGTCGTACCTGGGTGATGCTGCTTTTGTCACTCGCTCCACTGTTACCACCTAGTCGTAGCACAGGAGTCTCAACGAATGCTGTCATAAGGATTGGTAGCCGCTGGGGACAACACAATGCGTGAGCCGTTATTGGACTGAGCAAAGTATCGACGTCCATTGGTACTGCTGATGGAAGTGAAAGACAGATGTCCAACACGCATTCATCTCCGCATAGCATACATCTTAGTACCGGTAAGATACAGTTCTGCCATATAGGTCTGAATGAAAGGAACCAGGTCATGTTAAGATCTCTCAGCCTGGCCAATCCGAGGACGTTAGTTATCCTGTCCCGGTAGCGCATTGCTAGGATTGTCTCTTCCATTCCCATGGGAGCTATGTCTGAGTTTCGGCTTGCCATAACGAAGCAGGAGGGTCAAAAATAAAATCCCTACAACGAGTCCCAAAAATAGTGGTATGCCGCCAAAAACAGAGTGAACAAAATTAGGAACGATTCTCAAAATTGCTTGAAAAGGTGTTAGCAGTCCCGTAAAAATCGACTTAAATATGCCTGGGATGCTCGTGGCACTAGACATGTTACGGAGTTGGCTAAGCATTTCTACGAAATGCACGGGGCAATTTGTTGATAAAAGTTCATGAACTTCAGTAGCTGTCCTTGCAACTAGAAGATCATACGTCTCTTTTGATGACGTTATAGGCACTGTTGTCTGCAACAGCACAGACTTCATTTTGCTTAAAGTATCAATTCGTATAGAATAGAGATTCAGATGAGGCCAGATGGGAGTCACTGTGTCTGCAGGCCCACTCGGGAACAATGCTTGCATACAGCATTTCACCATGGATGTTGCGCTTACTAGATAACTTTTCCCTGGCACTAGGCCACAACATCTGTGATCCGTTCTAAGAATGTAACTCCCGTTAGCAAGTTGCATAAAGAAGGGCTCTATCTGAGTTGCAGGTGTGACTAGCTGGTGGCATGAAAGGTTGTTAGAGTTTCCATCACATGCTCCGTGTAAATTAATACCCTGACACAAAAGTATACCGCTTAGTGAATGTTTACAGTTGTCACCACTAAGAAATACATTTTTGTCGCTGTCACTATAGCAAGAATGTGTGTATGGTAATTTCCATTCTGATTTTACATATCCTTTACCCAATTGTTCATACTGGCCAGCAGGTATGTACTCAAGGCACTTTTTATATCGGAAAGTTGTTATCGGAATTGTGATAATTCCGTGTATTATCCATTCAATGACAGGACTCTCTGACATTGTCAATGGTAATCTCTCAAGTTTTTCGATGCTCAGGATTGTATAGTCTGCTCCTTTCTGTGCCAAACTGATCTGTTTATCAGTAAGGTTAAAAATGGAAAATAATGACGTTGTGTTGATTAAACGCCAAGGCACATAGCCTGAACAAAGATTTTGCAGCGTCCAGCCTAATTGTATAATAGAACGTAATTGAGATTGGCCATGTTGTAACATTAGCAAGTCTCTGTCTATCACATCAAAGGCAGAGGATACAATATTTTCCAACGAATATATTCTGGAAGACAGAGTCATTAACCCATTGTCTACTACAGAAAGTGATTTTTCCAAATTAATACGATCAATTTCTCGTATTTTTTCAGCTGTTTCAATTTGTTTGACCTTCCAAGCCTCGTTGTAAGCAGCATAGATACTGGTCGCTATGAAACGCTTTTGACGCTGTTTGCGTGGTCCAAGAATGAAATCGCGCAAATCAGCACCATCTTTTAGTAAAGACAAGTGTTGCTTAATTTCAGCCAGTGTGGATGATGTTAGCCATTCAAGGCAGAGTTTCCCTACACTGTATGTTGTTATTATCCCTGGATGTTGTCTCTGGGAGTATCTTGGGTCTAGTCTGGTCATTTTTAACCCCTGTGTTTTATTCAGGAATCTATCTTGACAGCTGTTTGTGTCAGTAGGCCAGATTAACCACTTTTTCCAATCAGGATGTGTTCTGTTAAAATGTAAAATTTGTGTCACGTCTAATTCAATATCTGCAGTTATATTTTCAGGTATTGGCTTTGGTATAGACGGTGTTTTAAGGTCTTTGATCTTAGCTAGGCCAAGACAGGATGTTTGGTGTATTGTGTCATTTAAAAACAACATTTCTTCTGGTATCATGCAGGTTCTAAATAGTGCTTCAATGCCTTGTACCTGACAATCTTTTGTACCCCAAATTGTTTTCGTTTCAATGTTATTTTTCCAATAATCAAAACCAAATGTCATCATTTTATCATAAAATGCTTCTGAATATATCAATTTAGAATTTGTCAGCATTGTTTTCATTCCTGTTTTATCTAACAGTTTGTAATAAAACATTTCTGCATCACTGGTGTTAAACCCTGAGAAGTATTTGAATTTCTCAAAAAATGCTTTAGAAATGCTTTTAGGTGGTGTAGCACAATGTTCCCATTGATTATACATAAAAACATTTCTAGGCTGTGCAGATTTATGCAAGTAATGATCACCATAGTGTGTGTAACAGAATAACTGCTCATAACTAGATGAACCTTGTAAATAATCATGATCTGTGAATCTAGCTGACATTACTAAATCAGACATCATGTCATTAATACTGTTAAAGTCCCAATCATCAGAGAATGTACTAGGTGTTACAAAGTCACTTAAGGAAACCTTCAGTTGATGAAGATACTTCAGGATTTCGACCGGACCATATATTTCATAGTCAGTTTACTCCCATACTACCCCACCAGGTATTGGAATTGCTGTGACATTTACTGTTGACAGTTCTCTATTCTTCACGTGGGATGATCTGTGTGGTTTCAGGACTAAGTTGATGTTCTGACTTGCTGTGTCCATTGGAATATATTTTCCCTCAATGAATTTTCCCAAACAAAGTACCATGATGAGCCAAAGCAGGAGGAAAAATACACCTAGACCGAACCAGAACTCTAACCAAGGTGAAATAAGGTATATTTCCTTTAGTTGATGAAAGAGTTCTGTTGCCTTTTCTTTAAAAGTCTTTTTTGTTTCTGGCATCACTTCGGGTCGTTGTGATCTTCAGAGAAGTTGTCGAAGTTGATGAAATAACCAGAGGCAGTTCTGTCAATTGATGGGATTGGTCTTTCAATCTGTCTTTCGGTAGCATTTTCTGATGCCACATTAGTGTAGACTGGTGTTGTTTCTTGATGAACTGTTTCAATCTGTGTCTCAAGAGGCACGAGTTCCATGGCATTATTGCATAGTCCTTCATTGTGCACTGCAGGCTGATCGAATGTGATTAGTCTTTCAGTTTACACCTCTTGGATTGTTGCAAGTTTGGGTATTCTGCTGTTTCTTGGGAGTCCACTGGGCCTACTGTTGATTATAGGCCACATGCTTGTGGTTTTACCAGGTCGATAGACACAACTCTGTTCTCCTTTTTACCAGCAAGGGGCGGTAGCACAACTGATCTTGTTCCGGTGACTGCCAAGACAGGTACTGCTTTTCTGTAAGAAGGCCCAAATTCCTTCTTTACCGCAATCTTTTCTCTGACTAGATCCCCAATCTTTGGAATCCAGACAGGCCTTGCTGGGGCTGTTGCTTGTGGTGCCTCGTCAGTGGTATCTGGCTGTTGCTTTAACTTTATGTTGCTTAAGGATTTTCTTGTTTCATTCAGTTCCTGGAAAACAGCCAAACGATCTTTGATGTCAAAGTCTGTTGTTTTTTCTTGTACCACTGACATCTGACTACCGAGGTCCTGAATGTTCATTCTAATTCCGAACAATAGTTCGTATGGGCTGAAACCTTTTAGAGAATTTCTTGGCAAGTTATTAAGACTAGTTTGGACACTTATTAAATGTTTGACCCACCCAGCGCCTGAACCTAATACCTTCGCTGTTATAGATCGCTTTATGTCCCGGTTTTTTCTTTCAACCACACTATTCCCTTCGGGGTGCGACGGACAAGAATACCGCAACCCAATTCCCATGCTGGCCATGGCCTCCTTATAAGCTCGAGAGCTGAAAGCAGGACCCTGGTCAGAATGGAACGTGGTAATTGCGTATATGCTGATATGGACTCGCAGATCTCTCTTATAACAGTTCTAGGCATCAGCCGAGTGCTGGAGGCCACATTATTTAAGTGTGTTTAACCTTCACTGTGTACAATGGGACGCGCTTCTCTTCTTTGATTGCGCAGATAGACCGCCTTATGCTGTCTAGCAGGGTACCTGAAACTACACTGGCCTGTTCATTACTGCGATCTCTGTTGCAGTCTTCACAATTTTGAGCAAAACATTGTATATCTATGCTCATTCCTGGCCACCAGTACTCTGATTGTAATTCTTTCAGAGAATCCTTAATTGTTTGGTGTCTCAGACCCAACCCCATGTGTGCTTCCAGTAAGAGGAAGCCTCTCCTGCTCCTGTTTGGAATTACTCTGTCCCCCACTCCAGGGATTCGAGCAAAAGGAACGGAGTTTGCATCAATTACGTATGCATAATTGAGTGGATAGTTCACGGGTAGTGCTGCACAGTCGCCTTTTACGGTCGTTTTTACTGCCAGCATGGTTTCCCCGTCTATGTATTTATCTGTACGCTTTTTTGTGGCTACAGAAGCCGGTTTAGTTGCTTCCGCTGTGGCTGTATTAGCCAATGAATTCCCTGCAACGTGAACGCCATCACGTTGAAGACTCTGTGCGTGTACCACGTGAGTCTTTTGTAGTTCTTTGTGTAAAAGAGCTACCTGTTTCCAGAGCAATTTATGCTTTATTGTGGCACCTGTGTCATCTTTGTAATCGTTTTCAATCCACCTCTGCAATTTATTTTTGTAAGAGTTGACGCAAAAATGAGAATCGCACACGATAAGTGTCGGGAATTCACGTTCTACATTTTCGAGCGCCATCTTTAAACATCTGATTTCAGTTCTCTGAACCGAACAGTTTCTTACAGATTCAGTTTTTGTTACTTTCGGTCTGAATTTACCGCACAGCCAACGACCTTTAATAATCGCACATGCTGCATCGTAGGATTTTCTCTCTACGTTGAAATGCTGTACAAATCCATCTGTATAGATTATACAGGCGTACTGTGGGAGAGGCAGAATTTCGATTGGCAGAGGATATTCTTCTTCATATTCTAAATCATTCAGTTCTTTGAATTGCGGGGCGAAATAGTATTTTACGTCTTCCGCTCCTAGAGAATCTACACACTGTATCCATTTCGGATCCAGTGACACTGTAGGCAGGTTTACTGGGCTGAATAGCGCCTCGAAGGCGGATTCCGCTGTGAGGATATTAATCCGTTTGCCGTGTGCTAGTTCTCTTTCATTTGCTAATGCAATTTGCACTGCTTTCACAGTTCTTTCTGTGTGACTGAATGTTTTTTCTGCTTGTGTGTACAAGTGAGATCTAACTGAAATTGGTACCTTTTCTCCCTCATTAGAGGTCAAGTATGTGAATCCGCATCTTCCTGGGATGACTCGGATTACAAGATCACGTGTGTTGTCACGTGTATCTAATTTTGTTGTTGCTAACATGTCTGTTTGCAGTGATCTCAAAATTTCTGTGTGTTTTTGAGTCCAGGTGATTTGTTTAAAATCAGGTTTAATTAGTTCGTAGAGAGGTTTAACCCTCTCTGCATAATTTAGTATGTATGTTCTTCCGAAATTCAGAAAACCTAGAATGGATTGTAAATTCTTCAGCGTTTTTGGAGCTTGGAGTACAGCGCACTTCTCTAAGAAGTTGTCCGCTAGGCTTTTCCCTTCACTTGATAATTCGTACCCTAAAAATAGTACTGTCAGATGGGCGATTTGGGACTTTTTGAAGTTGAATTTGTAACCCTCTGCTGCGAAACCAAGTATAATGGTGTTCACTCTTTTCAAATGAGTATCCAAGTCGTCGTCTGTGAGATAGATATCATCTACGTAAGATAATGCCTCATCATCATAGATTTGTAGTAACTCTTTTACCCTAGCTGAGAATAGTCCTGGGCTGTTCTTGAACCCCTGTGGGAGTCGACAGAATTTTTTCTGCGACCCAAATGCGGAGAAAGCGGTCAAATATCTGCTTACCGGTGCAATATTTTGACACAAGAAACCATTGGATATGTCTAATGTCGTTTTATATTTTTTCCTAACTATGTTATTCATTAGGGCTGCACTATGCGAGTTTTGTACTGCAAAAGATTTACAACATGTATTAAGATGTCTGTAGTCCAAAACTAGACAATATGAATTGTCTGGCTTGGAGACAGGAAACAAAGGATTGTTCATTTGAGAGGTGCATGTTTCAATCACCCCCTGGTATTCAAGTTGATCTAAGATCTCCCTGACCTGTTTTTTAGCTTCTTGCTTTATGGGATACTGCCGTTGGGCAGTTGGTTCACTTTTTAATTGGATTTTGTGAGGCGGTGAGTCCTCATCCCATCCTACATGATTTTTATACAATGCCGGTGCCTGGGCTACTGCCCATTTCCTTGCATATGTATATTTTTTGTGAATCGGAATGTGATTCGAGAAGGCAGGCATAATCACTTCTTCGCCACGAGGGCACTCCCTGACAAACTCTGGGGGCCAATCTTTTTCAGCTAACAGAATATCATAGCCTTTTGAGAGCTGATCCCAAAACAGACCTCTTATTTTCCTAGTCTTATCACCCTCCATACGCAATGTTATTTCGTATATTTTATGGGGCTCGCTAAGCCTGGTGTCGGCAGTTTCAACCTGAATGTATTCATTCCTGTCCACTGTCTCCAGATGACTCATCAGGATCTTGCGCGCTATACTGATTTCTGCTGCACTGTCCAACATTGTCAATGCCCACTCCCCGTTTTTCAACTGTGTCCTCAGTATTCTCGGCATGGTTGATTACTCTAATACTGGCTACCTTCTTTTTCTGAAATTGAGATTTTTTACTCTGAGCAGGTTCCTTGTCTTTGGACTTGGTGTGCTCTCCTGGGTTTGACCGTCCTCTTCTTTCCGATTTCTGTGGAAAAGATCGAGAGGGACGTGTATCAATACTTTGATATCTATCAGGTTTTTTCAGATTATCCCTATTTCTAAGGTTATATCTTTTCTCAGAGGGTTCCCTCTGGGGAGACTGGTGTTCTCGAGTCGGAGTTCTTTCCCTCCGTCGAGGAGACCTTCCTCTGGACTGGAAAACTTTTTCCTTGGGAGTGGATTGTTTATTTCCATCCCAGCTCTTTTTAGGAGTGTTTGAATTATTTTTAATAAATAATTTTTCAGGATTTTCGAGCAGTTGGGGCTTAACTGGTTTCCCACCCAAGCTGTCTCTACCTAATTCTTCATAGCATTTTTCTATGATTTTTGCAAGCTCAATTGGATTTTTTATATCTGTTTCCTTCAACTTCTGGCGAATCGCCACAGATGCTGCTTCTCCTTTTATGTTGGCTAATAATATAGCCGAGACCTGCTTGAAGTCTTTCAGTAATTTCATACCTAGATTTAAAGCGGGCTCTGGACCGTATTCAATTTGAATCTGTTTTAGCACTTCTGGTATTACCGCCATAGACGGAACACTGTGTGTTTTTGTGTAAATGGAAGCAAAGACTGTACCCCAAGTGTCGCAGTCCTCCACGTGTGGTGCGATTCCCATAGGAAGGCAGATGGTCAAGATTCTGTGTTTCTCTATAGGGGTAGTATCAGGAAATACTGCCTCTATTTGAGTGATTTTCTGTGCTAACCAGAAAGGAATTTGTTCCCGTTTTACGGGTGTTTTACCAAGACATGACTGTATGTTCTGTGGTGTAATTTTATTAGTGTTCCCCTGATGAGGGGTCAGCTGTGGTACATTAACAGCTGGCTGGACTGTTGCAGTCCGCATTACATATTGGACTAATTGCCTATGTATTTTAATTAGTGTTTTTAGCTGTACTAACAGCTCTTCCTTTGACATTTTTACAATGTCCGGATGTGGTGTGTAGCTGGCTAGAACCGGCCACGTTGCTCCTGGTCTACCTAGTGGACCGAGCCTGGTAATGTGATCATTGTGTTTTAGGGCGCCATTAAACCAGAGCAGGTGCTCTTGAAATTTAAGTGGAATTTCAATCTCCTCGAAAGGAGCGTACTCTTCCGGAGGTTCCTCTATTTTGTAATAGTGAAACTCTTTTGTTGTAGCGTTTGCCACTGGAAAGTTTATCCATGAATAGAATACCTCTGTCTGCCGATACTCGTGAGCCTCTATCACGACAATTACTGTACCACCTTGTGGTGTCAGTCCGTTCTCTATAAGTTTTAAAGTTATAGATTTTCTTAAATGGACCGGGATGATAATTGCACCCGGGTCTGTGTGTTCGGGACCTTGCTGAGTCGCATCGGCCCCAGTGGTTCCGTTTTCTCCTGGCATTGTTTAAATGCAAGGTTTGCAGAGTAGGTCTCCAAGGAGACAAAGATTAGGTGCACAATATTTTGGAACACTGTATCCTTCAACGTTGAAAAAAACAGAGCTTTACATAGGAATTTCTTCCTACTAAGGTCGGGCGGATTTTAACCTTTCACCCACTCCAGACGTCTATTGGAGTATTTACGGGAGAAAGGGGTCTGTGAAATATGCACGACTGAGTTACTCTAACGTCTTGCGTTAGTTTTATCGCCTTGCCCAACGTTGGGCGCCATGTAGTGTAGTTCCTAGTTTCCCACTAGGCCCTGCGCATTGGAATAACATAAACAGTAGTATCGACGTGGAACTGCGGATATTCCAGGCCTCCACTGACTATGCTAAACTTAATTGGGTGTGTTACCAACTAGCTCAGAGGTCACTGGAAACTTTCTTCTCTGCATAGGAAGTGATCAGCTTCCCTGGCACAGACAAGAAGGGATTCAGCTTTCCAACAACCGTGCAACATGACAACTTTGCTCCTCAGATTAAGAGTCAATCTCTAGCGTTGTGTGAAACAATAGACATGTATTTCACTCAGTCAGGTTAGTGCAATTTACTTTCACGATATGTAGAGAATAGAGAGACGGGCGTTTGTCAATAAAGGGTTAACATTTATTGAACAGTCTTTCTTCTCGTACAAGAGAAATGTATTGCCACAATTGCAAGACTTGTTATTATAAAAAGTACGTACAGTAAGATAAGGATTGCGAAATAATACTGTAAAAGCATTGATATGGTTTCTTAGCGATACAATGGTTTAAAAGTAATAAAACATATATACATTCATATATACATTAGGCTAAAATACTCAACTGATGCTTCTAACTAAGCCCACCCCAGTGTGCCTGACCTAAGCCTAACACGTGGAAGGGGAGTAAGTAAGTAGCTTTAAGTTAAGTTGGTTTTGCCAAGGTTTGCTTCAAGAATTCTCACTAAGGGTTTAGTCAACACCATACCTCTGAATAGAATGATGGAAGTCTGGTATTTCCTTCAGGAGGCACTCGGTATCCCAGTCACCCACGAGGGCAGACTGGAAACGCTGGAGCTGGATTTCTCAGCAGAAGAAATGCAGCGTCTCTCTTCAGCGCGTCGAGGAAGGAGGGGGGACAGCGTCCGCGGGCAGCTTGGCATCTGCTGGGCTCTTCGCAGAGGGACGGCTGTTCAGCTCCTAAGATCACCACAAAATCGTTCACGCTTTAGCAGCGATAATGGTATCAGTAGCTTCACCAACAGCAGCGGGGCAGCAGGCTGCAGCGACAGGGTGCTAGCTTCACCAACACGGGGTCTTGCAGACAGCTAGCAACAGGCAACAGGCAATTGCTTAAGGCAACGTTGGTAATATTTATACCTGACAGGTGCCTGGTTTGACGCAAGTTTGCTGGACATAAGACGTCAATTAAAGATGTCACTAGGAAGTGATAGCTATCAGTTGCTCATTAGAGTTCCATTACTAATCAAAACACAGCAAGCGGGGATTTCCAGGTTTGCTGAGTTTTTATCTTGTTGAAGAACTCGGAGTGTTAATCAGGAATATCAGATAGTGACTTCTGCTCTGTCATTGCACTAATTGGTTGCAAAGGAAGTGGCAGGGAACTATGCTGGAATGTGGGTCTGTTCGTGTGAGGCCAGAGATGACTTTCTGAATATCGCACTTGAACGGTTATGCCAATATAGGGAATAAATGGATTTATAGCCAAATAGGGGCATAAGGTCACAGTATCGATCAGGAACCTAGATAAACACGCAACAA
>NW_028242408.1:0-26734 GCF_964263255.1 Lissotriton vulgaris
TTTTTGTCATTTTAGTGTACATTTATTTATTTGAACATAATATGGTGTGTACTCAATGTAACTATCCAATGCTATCCACATTATTTATACAAAGTTATGGGCAGTATATAATTTTAGTTTTCCAACGATGTAGACCTGATGGAACTAAATTGACAACTTCTATAAAAAAAATTTTGGCTTCTCAGTTATCAATTTCAGGAAGAACCTTTACAACTGAAGCTATTATTTATCATGACGGTTATTCGACAATGTCAGGACATTATACATGCTACTTAAAATGTGAAAAAGGATGGAGTTACTGCAATGATTCTCATTTAACTTATAAACAACGTTTGCCTTATGACTCTACAAATTCTTATCTAGTGTTTTTAAAACCAAAGTTTTAGTAAAGGGAATTGGCCTTTGAAGACGGTAATAGATAATAAAAGTTAGTTAGTTAGTTAGTTAGTTAATCTAATGTTTTAAATTATTTATCTCATATAGCTAGTTTAAGTGGATCTCAAAGTAAAAAATACTGATATATCTGACACAAATTGGCCGTGAGGAAAGTGTAAGGTATGATGTTCTTAGATCTTTTTTCATAGGAAGTCGATGAAATGGAAGTTATAGAGCACAGCAGACTTTTTCCACCAAAAGGACCTTCACTATCTTCTATTTGGCCTCACGGAAAAGTAAGTGAATCAAAGATTAGTGAACATATATGAGATGTATGTTTGAATGGTTTTTTTTAAACACAATCTTGAAGATTGTGTTTTTTTTTCCCGCTGTTATATGATGAAGACTTTGAACTCACTAATTTAAGTGAAATTCAATATATTCTGAGAACAGCAAAAATAAATAATGTAACATATTGTAGAAGTTATTGTATAGTTTGCATTGTGTAATTTATATTGTATTCACATTGTCTCACACTCATTTTCCTTTTTCACCCTTATTTACCTCTCTTTACTCATTTACACTGCTTTTTTAACTTTGTTTCATCGCTGTTCCTTTACTGCACTTCATTCACAACTTCTCAATCCAATTTGAATTGTCTGCATTTCCTCTCTTCCTTCCACCACTTTTTATCTTTTTCACATTCTCTCAGTACCACTGCTTTAGTTTTCTTTCCCTCTCTTTCTTTCTTTTTCTCCATTTTTTTTCTTTTGCACTCATTGTACTGTAGTTCACTTAGTCCTTCCCTTTGTTTTTCTGTGTACTTACTCTCTCACTCCTGTTTCATCCATCGTTCTATATTAACCTAATTCCCTTCATCCCTTCACTCTGTGACTCCCCTTCCCTCACTCTCAGTCATCTTCTATTCCTCTTTTTTATTAATAGTTCCTCATTCAGACTCCTCTCCTTTTCACTCATTTTCCTTTTACTTTCTTATCTTTCCTGATTTCGTTTTGGTATCTCACATTCTTTTAGTATCTTACTTACCTTCAGTAATTTGTTCTCTTTCTATTTCTTATTCCTTCTTTTTTCTCTTTCTACATTACTTTATTTCTGTTTTTGTATCCTTCACTATTGCTTTATTTCTTAGTAAACTTTTTTAGATTTTTTAACCTCTTGAACTCTTTCTTCTATTTTAATATATATTTTTAACTAATTATAACGTGTTTTTTCTTTTGTCTTTCACAGATACAAGTTTTCATTAATTATATGGTAAGTGTGTTTACAAAATGTACTTTCTTATCACCCTTTGCTTTAACCTCACTACTTTTCTCTCACTCTACCTCACCCCTGTTTCCTTACTTTGCTTCCCAAACTTATTCTTATCCTCCATGTTTACTTCCTACCACATTCAACTTCTTTCATTACCTCTGCTTATCCACACTCCTTCACTTACCTTTTTTACTGGTTCACTTAGTCCCTTTGTGACACTCCTTCCTTTACTCTCTCTCTTCTTTCTCTCTGTCACTCCCCATGTCTTATTCTTATTCACTTATATCCACCCTCTTCCACTCCTCTTAACTTACACTCACGGCTATTTTTTTTCCCTCCGTCACTACTGTTTTTTTTCTCTGGTTCCGTCACTATCTGTCATTCCCCATACTTAAGTCTCCTTCTTTTTACTTTCATCACCCATTCACATTTTCCCAGAACCTCTGCTTTAGTCTTCTTCCTCTTTCTTCTCTTCTTTTGCTCCCTTATTCATTTTCTTTTTCTCAGTTACTTCTTCTTACACCTTTTCTCTGTCTTACTATCTATTACACAATCCCTCTGTGTTCCTCCCTCTAGCTCTCTTTCTCTTAACACCACTCTCTCTGTCCCCATTCCTCATGCTCACTCCTTCATTATTTTTTTTTATTTTTTTTGTTGGTGTGCTGACGGGACGCGCACTGGTACGCGCACCGGGGCGTTCACCGATACGCGCACCGGGAGCGTCCAGAGTCAAATATAAAAAAAAAAGTAAAATACTATTTTAAAACAAAAGTATTATCTTAATATACAATATAGGGTTCATTTATAGAAAAACATACCTTTCTCAGCTATAGACATTTGCGAAAAAATAAGCTTAGAAATTCACTAAAATGTACATAGGTATGAAGCCCTATTAAAAGTGAAAAATTAGCAGTTAAAAAAACCTATGAAATTCACAGAAAAAAACAACGGTTTCACACCAGTTATAGTTAGAAATTAGCATTAAAAAACCTATGAAATTCACTGAAAAAAATAGAGGTTTCACACCAGTTATAGTTAGGAATTAGCATTAAAAAAACCTATGAAATTCACTGAAAAAAACAGAGGTTTCACACCAGTTATAGTTAGGAATTAGCATTAAAAAAACCTACGAAATTCACTGAAAAAACAAGAGGTTTCACACCAGTTATAGTTAGGAATTAGCATTTAAAAAACCTTTGAAATTCACTGAAAAAACCAGATGTTTCACACCAGTTATAGTTAGGAATTAGCATTTAAAAAACCTATTAAATTCACTGAAAAAACCAGAGGTTTCACACCAGTTATAGTTAGCTGGAAATGTTACTGACATAAAACCATTGAAATTCCCACGTTATAGTTAGTCGGACTCACTATAACTTGCGCGTGCAATGCACTGCTGATGACATCACATATTACATCACTCATGACATGGTCTGTGGTAATTTTCAGTTGCATATATCTTAGGCACTGGTCCATGAATCTTTATGAATCTCTGCACCATACTTCAGATGGAATTTGGAAAGTTTTGGGGTGTCTTGTGTAATGGGTGCCCGAGAAAAAGGGGAGTCAAAAAAGGTACGTTTCCCATGTTAATTTTGATAGGACATTTGAACAAGCATATAGCTGAACCGCTGGACAGAATTACACCAAATTTGGTAGGAAGCCAGATGTTAGTACACAGATTGCGTTTTTTGAGATTTGGGGCCAGATGTAGGTCGGTCGGTAACGGCCGAAAATCAGTATTTTCGGCCGTTACCGACCGGTATACAAGATTTGGCATGCAGGGGGCATTATTTTACCGAATCTGTAAAATTACTGAATCGGTAATTTTACCAATTCGGTAAAATAAAAAATCGGTAAATGTACCGATTCGGAGCCACCCATATGTAGGTGGGACTCTTCAGAGTCCCAGGACCCTTAACGAATCGGTATTTTACCATCAAATCCAATTTGATGGTAAAATACCGATTCCGGTGTGCATGCACATGTGTGCATGCACACCTATGCCATGTGACAGGCAGACCTGCTCTTAGGGCAGGTATGCCTGCCACATGGCACCCGTGCCTGTTTTGGGGGTGCCAGAGGGTGACAAACTGACACCCCCTGCACCCTTGAGAAATTCGGTATTTACCGATTCGGTAAATACTGAATCGGTAATGCCCATTCATTCCTATGGGCTTCAAAGCCCTTAGGAATGAATGGGCATTACCGATTCGGTATTTACCGAATTGGTAAATACCGAATTCATCCGATTCGATATTCCAGCACATCTGGAATACCTACATGTCGGACCCATTGATTTACCGATTTTAAATTACCGAATCGGTAAAATTCGGTAATTTAAAATCGGTAAATCTTTCCTACCTACATCTAGCCCTTGGTGTATTTTGTTCAGTAGTTTGGAAGATATGAACTGGGAACAGATTTGTATATCTGGGTATGCAGATTACCCATGGATCCATCATTTGCTGTGCTGTCATCTGATTGGCTTCCTGGTTGAAGTGTTGGTAGAAATCTTGAGACTTAGCTTGAAGCCAAGTCTCAAATAAAATGTAAAAAATAAAGAAAGGGGCGCAGGGTAGGAATACTTTTTTTTAAATTAAATTTTGCCTTGGCTTTGCAGGTAGATTCATGGGTCCACAGCAAAATTGAAACAAAATGACTTGCAGACTTCCGAGTGTCCTTATCAGGAAGCCCCCAGGTGGGCCAAATCCCAGGGGCATATGAAAAATAAAGGAGGGGGTGCATGGGACCCCCTCTTAGGGTTTATACTAGTGACCACCACCTCCCGGCGCTATTAATAATAAATTATGCAGGAGGCAACACGGACCCTGTATCCCTAGGGATACCACTTCACTGGGGCTACATATACAGAAATTGTGGCTCTCGGAACCCCATGCCCTAAGATTTCCACCTCTCTGGGGCTTAATTAAAAAGTATTGGAGGACTTCACAGACCCCCGTGCCCTGGGGACCACCACTTCCCCAGGGCATACCTTTAAAAAGAGTGAGAGGGCAACAAAACCCCCCTCCTGGGCCATATACAGCCCCAGGGATGACCACCTCCCCAGGGCAGTCCATACAACAAAAAAGGAGAGGGACCATGCATGACCCTCTCGTGGATCCATGCATGGCCCTGAGACCACCATCCCCGAGGGCTTGCTCCTGCTATGTCCTGGGATGCCTCCCCCTTCGGACATATCTCTTTGCTGTGGCTTGGCGAGAGCTTTCCCGTAAGCCAGAGCAAACGCCTCGATTTCAGCAAGCATGAGTAGAGAAATGGTCTTTCTTGCTGGAAGCGGAGCATTTGCCTTGACACACAGGGAGCTGCATTTTTAGCAGCTCCCTTTGTGTCAAAGCAATGCTGGCAGGGACTGCAAGGGCATTCAGGGAGCTGGCAGGGACTGCAAGGGCATTCAGGCTCCCTCCACAGTCCCCAACAGAGATGCTGGGCCCGGGGATGCAGTCCCTGGAGCTGAAATCCGCCCGGGAATGGGGGCAGTGCAGCCTCCTGCCCAAAATATTTTTTTTATTATAAAAAGGACGGGCCCGGAGGATGGGCCCCCGAGGCCCGAAATCGGCCCAGGGATGGGGGCCACATAACACCTTTCCCACAATAGAAGAAAAAAGAATGTCCAACACAGTAAGTCACTGGAGACCCTGACCCCTTTCCCCATCACTCTGCAAATGCGCTCCTGGTGCATTAGTAGTTGGGGGAGGAAGATTCCTTGCCTCTGTGGGTCCTTGGATTCAATTACCACTCCTGATACCTCCAGTAAGTCCCACATTGCAGGATTGATGTGAGCTGTATGAAGGCCAATCCCCTTTGTAGTGTAGTTCCTATTTTCCCAATAGGCCCTGCGCATTGGAATAACATAAACAGTAGTATCGACGTAGAAGTGCGGATCTTCCAGGCCTTTACTGACTATGCTAAACTTAATTGGGGTTGTTACCAACTAGCTCAGAGGTCACTGGAAACTTTCTTGACTGAATAGGAAGTGATCAGCTTCCCTGGCACAGCCAGGAAGGGATTCAGTTTTCCAACAACCGTGCAACATGACAACTTTGCTCCTCAGATCAAGAGTCAATCTCTAGGGTCGTGTGAAACAATAGACAGGTATTTTACTCAGTCAGTGGTTGTGCAGTTTACTTTCACAATATGTAGAGAATAGAGAGACGGGCGTTTTCAATAAAGGGTAACATTTATTGAACAGTCCTTCTTCTTGTACAAGAGAAATGAATTGCCACAATTGCAAGACTTGTTATTATAAAAAGTACGTACAGTAAGATAAATATTGCGAAATAATACTGTAAAAGCATTGATATGGTTTCTTAGCCATACAATGGTTTAAAAGGAATAAAACATATATACATTCATATATACATTAGGCTAAAATACTCAACTGATGCTTCTAACTACGCCTACCCCAGTGTACCTGACCTAAGCCTAATACTTGGGAGGGGAGTAAGTAAGTAGCTTTAAGTTAAGTTGGTTTTGCCAAGGTTTGCTTCAAGAATTCTCTCCAAGGGTTTAGTCAACATCATACCTCTGGAATAGAATGATGGAGGTCTGGTATCTCCTTCAGGGGGTCGATATCCCAGTCACCCGCAAGGGTAGACTGGAAACGCCGGAGCTGGATTTCTCTGCAGGAGAAAGACAGCGTCTCTTTTCAGCGCGTCGAGGAGGAGGAGGAGGGGCAGTATCCGCGGGCAGCTTGCATCTGCTGGGCTCTTGCAGGGGACGGCTGTTCAGCTCCTAAGTTCACCACACCATCATTCTCTAGTTAGCAGCGATAGCAGTAGCGATAGCAGCTATGGTATCATCAGCATGACAGCTTCTTCAGCAGCAGCGATGGCATTGATAGCTTCAGCGAAAACAACAGCAGACAGCAGCAGCGTTTGCTTAAGGCAACGTTGGTAATATTTATACCTGAAAGGTGCCTTGTTTGACGTAAGTTTTTGGACATAAGACGTCAATAAAGATGTCACTAGGAAGTGATCGTCTATCTGTGCTCATTAGAGTTCTATTACTAATCAAAACACAGCAAGCGGGGATTTCCAGGTTTCTGAGTTTTTATCTTGTTGAAGAACTCTGAGTGTTAATCTAGGAATCTCAGATAGTAACTTCTGCTATGTCATTGCACTAATTGGTTGCAAAGGAAGTGGCAGAGAAAGCTATTCTGAAATGTTGCTCTGTTTGAGTGAGGCCGGAGACGAGTTTCTGAATATTGCACTTGAGCGGTTATGCCAATATAGGGAATAAATGGATTTATAGCCGAATAGGGGCATAAGGTCACAGTATCGATCAGGGTCCTAGATTAGAACGCAACACCCACTCCACAAATTCATGTCCATCAAATTACTAAAACTAGAGCAATAAAATACATATATGCATTTGAAATAGGCGTATTTGTAATACGTGAGAATTTAGGTACTGTACGTTTTTGAAGCATAGAAATCATTCAATAATTATAGCATATGAAATCAATGAACGATTATGCAAAAAGAATTACACATGAAATAGCTCTGAAACAGAAGAAGGGCGAGATAATTTCATCACATATGAATGCATTGCAATAAAATGTGCTAGAGGCTGGTGTAAAGTTATTATGTCTCTAGATGTATTTAGAAATAGAAGTTGAAGCTTCTGTTCTCTAGGAATAGTTTTTACTTTAAGCAAAGAATTTTTCGTGCCAAAAAAAGGTGAATATTAAAAAGTGTTCAATTCAAAAGAATTAATGCTTGAACGGGGAAATTAGAGTTCCAACGCTTTTAGCAGTTTTTGTTGTTCAAAACTAAAGGCCGAATTCAGAGTTCATGGGAACGCTGTGTGTCGGAATGCTTCTCTAAAGTTATTGTTTCTGTTCGGGTGAGAACATCATATCAGACAGGCTCTCAAAGAATTGGTCTACAAAATCAGGTCACAGTTCGACCAAATTCGATAGTGCTGTAACTTGGCAGGTGTGAGAATGATTGCTGTCATCAAAGTCGGGATCAGCAATGCTCACAGAATGTCGTACCTGGGTGATGTTGCTTTTGTCACTCGCTCCACTGTTACCACCTAGTCGTAGCACAGGAGTCTCAAAGAATGCCGTCATCAGGATTGGTAGCCGCTGGGGACAACACAATGCGTGAGCCGTTATCGGACTTAGCAAAGTATCGATATCCATTGGTACTGCTGATGGAAGTGAAAGACAGATGTCCAACACGCACTCATCTCCGCATAGCATACATCGTAGTACAGGTAAGATGCAATTTTGCCATATCGGTCTGAATGAAAGGAACCAGGTCATGTTTAGATCTCTCAGCCTGGCCAATCCAAGGACTCTAGTTATTCTGTCCAGGTAGCGGATTGCTAGGATTGTCTCTTCCATTCCCATAGGAGTCATGTCTGAGCTGTGGCTTGCCATAACGAAGCAGGAGGGGCAAAAATAAAATCCCTGCTACAAGTCCCAAAAATAGGGGTATGCCGCCAAAAACAGAGTGGACAAAATTTGGAACGATTCCCAGAATTGCTTGAAATGGTGTTAGCAGTCCCGTAAAAATCGTCTTAAATATGCCTGGGATGCCTGTGGCACTAGACATGTTAAGGAGTTGGCTCAACATTTCTACGAAATGCACTGGGCAATTTGTTGATAAAAGGTCATGAACCTCCGTAGCAGTCCTTGCAACTAGGAGATCATACGTCTCTTTTGATGACGTTATGGGCACTGTTGTCTGCAAAAGCACAGACTTCATTTTGCTTAAAGTATCAATTCGTATAGAATAGAGATTCAGACGAGGCCAGATGGGAGTCTCTATGGGGCAGATGTATCAAAAAACCATTTTGCGAGTCCGTAATAGCGATTTGTAGCGAATCGCAATTTCGGAATCGCAAAATGGTATGTAACAAGAAAAATGCGAGAAAATAGCGATTCCTTAAAACTCGCAGAAAATATTGCGAGAAAAATGCGATTCGCATAATTGCGATATTCGCATTTTAGGAACTCGCAAAAACGGGAATCATGCAATGCTGGCACAAGTTGATGACATCACAAGCAGGAAGTACCAGTGATTGCTTGCACCTGCTCCCCAGAGCCACACCCAGTGGCAGTTGGAAGAGTGTGCTGAGGCAGAGCAGACCTGTTTGTACAGCTATGGAGGCACAGAAGGCACAGGAGGAGCAGCCAATTGAGAAGAAAAAAAGAAAGCAGAAGTTTTCAGAGAGGGAGCAGGAAGTGCTCATAGAAGAAATGGTTTGCAACCATGAAGACCTCTTTGGAAAAAAATCTTTAAAGGTACCTGACTCCAGGAAGAGGAAAATATGGCTGGAGATCCAGGAGAAGGTCAACTCAGTAGGAGTCACCACTCGCTCCATTGAAGAGATAAAAAAAAGGTGGTACGATATGAGACTGAGATCCAAGGAAAAACTTGCAGAGAGGCTGAAAGATGGCAACCTGACAGGTGGTGGCAGCTCCATGGTGGACAAACCAACACCCCATGAGGAATTGATAGAATCCACACTGACAACTGAAAGTGTGAGTGGAGTTACCAACATAGACAGCTCAGAACCCACAGCACCAGCACAAGGTAAGAGGATATGAAAGTGCATCCATGTGTGTGTACCAAAAATGGGTGTGTGTGTGTGTGTGCACTGCATTTGAGATTACCATTAAGCCATGAACACTGTGAAACAATACCACAGCAATGCATCATGGGAGTTGTAGTCCCATTGCCCTAGTAACACTCACAATAACATTCACTTATATGACTCCTTCATGTGGGACTACGTAAAACTGAAAAAGTGCAGGACAAGTAATACAGTGCCATGAGTAAACTTTATTATGTCATGCACATAAATTAATATTTTGCACTCTACATTCACAGGACATACCAGTGAGGACAGGACTGACAATGATGTGGAATTGTCACCTCCCCATGTGATGTCAGATTTAGACAATGAAGTCAGTAATGCCCCTGTGACCATACAGAGGAAGCGCAGACGAGTGCTACCTCTACAACCTATGGAAGAAGAAGAAACCTCTGATGTTGAAGCAGTGTCCAATGACACAGTCACTGTGTCCAGCCAAGATGCACAACAGCCTTCACAAAGTCCACGTAGGTCACGTGCATTCCGCATAGAGCCATCTGCAAATAACACAGGACAGAGTGAAGTTGTGACAGTGTTTGCAGGCCTGGAGCAAAACATGCTTGAGGTACAACGCCTTCAACATAAGGCACTCAGATCCATCAACAGGCAGCTTGTTAAATCAAACAAGAATCAGGAACGCATGGCTGATGCCATTGATAAACTTTGCCTCACACTTGTGAACACAGAGGATGCACGGGACAGGGCTGCACAGGCTGCGCAGGACACAATGCACAGCTACACCAAAGCCATCAACCGGCTATGTGCAGTCACAAGCAACTTCACACGTCGCAGTGTGAACATGCAGAGGGAATTGAGTGATTGCACACGTTCAGTTGGACAGAGTGTGAACAATATGACTTTGGTACTGGAAAGTATACAAACAAACCAATCAGGTGCAAGGGCCCTTCTGTGCTCAGGAGAAAGTGAGGACAACTCCAGTAGGAGTAGCAGCAACCCCACACCAACAAACATCATGGTACAACGCAGGAGTGGAAGGCGTTCCACTACTGGAGCAGAGCAAGAGGCCATGCCTCCAATTGAGCAACCTGCTGGCAGTCGCCAACGCAAAAAATAACTTACCTTCTTTAAGTACCCATGAAGTACCCATGCAGCAGTCATGCATGGATAATGTTTAATTTCATTAGTAGTAAGGACATGTTAAATCAAAATGATTACATATAATTTCACATACATATAGCACTGTTTTCTTGTTCTGCATTAAAGAACAATGGCAAAGTGAAAATGGTTTTCTGTATTTTTTCTCACCTAAAAATAGTTCCGTGTAATCTCTGCCCTCCTTTGCCGACCAGCCATGGCTCCTACTCCTCCAACTGCCATTCTTGGGGGAGGGTTATCATCTTCATCATCAGATGTGTCTGAGTCACTCACTTCAATTTCTGTGCCTTTGCGGGTTGCTATGTAATGCAGCATTGCACATGCTGTCACTATTTTGCAACATGTCTCTGGATTGTATTGCAATGCACCTCCACTTTTGTGAATGCGTCTGAAACGGCTTTTCAGAATTCCAAATGTACGTTCTATTACCCCACGTGTGGACCGGTGTGCCCTGTTGTAGCGTCTTTCACTTGCATTTGCAGGATTCAAGTATGGTGTGAGTATGAAATCACGCACTGCGTAAGCACTATCACCTGCAAGTTAGAGAGGGAAAAGTGACTCAGAGTTACATTACATTGGTTGGGTTGAAGGGAGGATGGATGAGTATTACTTACCTAGCAGGAATCCATCTCCAAACTGACCAGCACTGAGACGTCTATGTATTGCACTATGTCTGAAGATGTAAGAGTCATGTGTACTCCCTGGAAACTTTGCCACAATGTCCTGTATTATGTATTTAGCGTTGCATATGACCTGGATGTTCAGTGAATGGTAGTGTTTTCTGTTGCGGAAAACATATTCAATGGCTGCTGGTGGGGTGATGGCAATATGGGTTCCATCTATGCATCCAATCACATGTGGAAATCTTGCTATTTGATAGAAATCCAACTTGGCTTCCTGTATGGCTTGCTGTGTATTGGAAAAATATATATGATGTTGGAGTCTACTGATCATTGCATCCAAGAAGACATGGAAAAAACGCGATAGGGCACTCTGTGACACTCCACCAACCTCTGCTATTACTGTTTGAAAGGAGCCAGAAGCCAAAAGGTGCAGTGAGCACAATACCTGCACATGTGTTGGTATGGCTTGTGTCCTGGCAGTTTGGCGTGTCAAAAATGGTTTCAATTCAGTAATGAGGTCCAAAATGCTGTGAGGATGTAGCCTGTATTTTTCATATATCTCCTCCTGTGTCTGCTGGAACAGCGTAATGCGTATTCGGAATATCCTTTCCTGACGTTGTCTTCTCTGGGCAAGAGCTTGGATGCGCATCCTCCTGGCAATCAGGTACAGTCCCGCCATTTTGGAGAAAGTGAAAATGCATTCTGGGTGTTCTTTTATATATTTTTTTTTTTACCACCTGCTTGTACCTGGTGTTAATTGCGATTCTTTATTATGCGAATATGACAAAATCGCAATTTGCGATTTTTTCATACATATCCATGCGAATTTCGCTATTTTGCACCAATGCAATATCACGAATCGCAATTTTTTCTGCGAGTTTGAATTTCTCGCACTTAAGGAATTCGCAAACATGCGAATTCCTAATGTGCGATGCGATTTCTTTGTTACATCCCATTTTCGTTTTTGCATGTCGCAAACGCTGGAAAATAGAGAATCGCAGCTTTTGCGACATGCAAAACACATGATACATCTGCCCCTATGTCTCCAGGCCCGCTCGGGAACAATGCTTGCATACAGCATTTGACCATGGAAGTTACGCTTACGAGATAACTTTTCCCTGGCACAAGGCCACAACATCTGTGATCCGTTCTTAGAATGTAACTCCCATTCGCAAGTTGCATAAAGAAGGGCTCTATCTGAGTTGCATGTGAGACAAGCTGGTGGCATGAAAGGTTGTTAGAATTACCTTCACAGGCTCCGTGTAAATTAATACCCTGACACAAAAGTATACCGCTTAGTGAATGTTTACAGTTTTCACCACTAAGAAATACATTTTTGTCGCTGTCACTATAGCATGAATGTGTGTATGGTAATTTCCATTTTGATTTTACATATCCTTTACCCAATCGTTCATACAGGCCAGTAGGTATGTATTCAAGGCAAATATATTCTGCAGGACAGAGTCATTAACCCATTGTCCACTACAGAAAGTGATTTTTCCACATTAATACGATCAATTTCTCATATTTTTTCTGCTGTTTCA
Organism: Lissotriton vulgaris; assembly: GCF_964263255.1. Taxonomy (NCBI): domain Eukaryota; kingdom Metazoa; phylum Chordata; class Amphibia; order Caudata; family Salamandridae; genus Lissotriton; species Lissotriton vulgaris. The sequence goes on from NW_028242408.1 coordinate 12,560, forward strand.
ATTTGTGTGACTTTCCAAGCCTCGTTGTACGCAGCATAGATGCTGGCCGCTATGAAGCGCTTTAGATGCTGTTTGGTGGTCCAAGAATGAAATTGCGCAAATCAGCACCATCTTTATGGCTGAGATACCCGCCACCCCCTCTCAACACAATCCCCAAGGATGGGAAACCGGAAACGGTTCTGAACTTTTGGAAGGCGGGAGGGAGTGACCCTCCCGGCCGTATTTATTAAAATATGAAACAAAATCAAAACATTAAAATAACAGTTTCATATTATGTACAATTTCATTTCCACATTACGATGTTTGGCTAACCTTAACAGATCTCTAATACAAAGGTTCTCCTAGCCGAACTAACATCCTACAAAAACATTTGACTTGAAATTGTACATCCTAACGTTAAGGGCCAACGGCAAGGTCGTAACCGGTGTCAGATCCCTAAACCAGAAATACCACCCTCACTTGTGAGGGGACCAACCGCACAGAGGCGTACCTCAAGTGCATCTACCAATTTCCCTTGGACTTGACGGGGGCCCCAATGAACTCGACGCCATTTAACGGTCGTCCGAGGACTCGTGTGAGGTATCTAAAAGGTAGCGTAAACCCCCTCCCGAACCCCACACAACTTACCCATCTGCCGTCGCAGATGTCCTGGCCCCGGGAAATTCCCCAGGAGGGCCCGTAGCCCCTCCTATCCAGGAAGGGGCCTTGACCACCTTTCCTTTCCTTCCGGCGGCCTATCCTTAGACGGGACCGCCTCCCCGTTGAGGGGCCAATGGCCACCTCCCCCGAGCGCTCCCATCCGTAATGGGTGACGCCCCCCCATAGGGATCTTCCAATTACTGCTCACCGATCATGACCTTACCGCCCGACAATAAATACGACAAATCTACCTAAATTACTAAATTACAAAAACAATTATAACTTATTACAAGCATGATTGCTGATCAACACTAGTGCAAAACACTTTATTTGCAAAACGTACTGAAAGTGACCATCTTTATTGCATATTCAAAAAAAAAATATTACGACAATCATCACAACCTGCAAGAAATAGAGTTACCACATCAAAACTTTATTCAAAACAACTAGCTGTCCTCAGGGGCTGGTGGGTGGGTCAAAATTGGCTCTTCGTTCCGTCTCGAGCTCACGTGCAGCGGGGAGGTGCAGCTTCAGAGCACAGGAACATGAGGATGCTTTCTTGGCTTGTTGCTCCTTTTATCCGTCTTCAGGGCGGGCGTAAACCCGCCCCCGCCTGCCTCCGAGGTCGTGGCCGGTCGCGTCAGTGTCTAGGACAACCCACTCCAGGGCGGGAAAAGGCGCGCCCCTGCTACGCCGCTTCGGGCATACCAGCCGAGACTCGCCTCCCGCCCAAGATGGCTTCCCGGGGGGATCGTGGTACTCCACCATACGTTCGGGGGGACCGAATGGTCGCCCCTTTCCATATGGCTGAGATACCCGCCACCCCCTCTCAACACAATCCCCAAGGATGGGAAACCGGAAACGGTTCTGAACTTTTGGAAGGCGGGAGGGAGTGACCCTCCCGGCCGTATTTATTAAAATATGAAACAAAATCAAAACATTAAAATAACAGTTTCATATTATGTACAATTTCATTTCCACATTACGATGTTTGGCTAACCTTAACAGATCTCTAATACAAAGGTTCTCCTAGCCGAACTAACATCCTACAAAAACATTTGACTTGAAATTGTACATCCTAACGTTAAGGGCCAACGGCAAGGTCGTAACCGGTGTCAGATCCCTAAACCAGAAATACCACCCTCACTTGTGAGGGGACCAACCGCACAGAGGCGTACCTCAAGTGCATCTACCAATTTCCCTTGGACTTGACGGGGGCCCCAATGAACTCAACGCCATTTAACGGTCGTCCGAGGACTCGTGTGAGGTATCTAAAAGGTAGCGTAAACCCCCTCCCGAACCCCACACAACTTACCCATCTGCCGTCGCAGATGTCCTGGCCCCGGGAAATTCCCCAGGAGGGCCCGTAGCCCCTCCTATCCAGGAAGGGGCCTTGACCACCTTTCCTTTCCTTCCGGCGGCCTATCCTTAGACGGGACCGCCTCCCCGTTGAGGGGCCAATGGCCACCTCCCCCGAGCGCTCCCATCCGTAATGGGTGACGCCCCCCCATAGGGATCTTCCAATTACTGCTCACCGATCATGACCTTACCGCCACAGGCCGGATAGTTGACCGGCTATCCGGACCCCCCACAACCACTCCTGCCTAAAGGTCATGTTATAAACTCTTTAACCAAGCTATGAGGTCTCCTATGAGTAACTCATTCCCCACCCGGGACAAATGAACACCATCCCCCAAATACATACTGTCCCCTTTGATACAACCATGCGAAACAGAATGCAGTGTACTTGAACGAAACAATCTACTCACTTTGTTATTTATTTTCCTTACTGAATGATTCAGAGCAGAAACCGAAATAGCCCCCCGCCACACTTTTCGTGGGATCATATGGGACCATGCAATTGTGCACCCTGGAACTCTTCTTGCCAACCAACTTACTGTGGAAAGCATTGCCTCAAGAAGAAGTCGTCTACCAGTGGCCACCAAATCGTTCCCCCCTTGTCCGCCCTAACAAACCCTCGAAAAAGGATTGAAACTGGTCAATACAGAGCCCGCCCTTTCCGTAGAAGGACACACTGTACCCGTATTCCCCAGCCACGTGAATCATGTCACCTGCTTTGAATACGTCCGCGGCACGCCTCACGTATGAGTGGCCCACGACCCACACCTCCTTTTTCACAGCCGGTGATGTCTGACCGCTGGTCCCCAGGTGTCGGGTCGACTGCACAGTCCGCCCCGCCTCGTAGGCTTGCGCAACTGAAAACCAAACAAAAACAAGAAGCGTGAGTACATCATTAAAGCTTCACAACATGTGCAACCGCACATACCTTTTATAACAGTTTGAGGACCAACGCCCCACACGTTTTACCTCTTCTACACTCAGACCTCTGGCTGTAGCCTCTGTGGCAGCCCCTATCCGAAAGGAATGGGTCCCAAACTCGCCGGGGTTCAAGCCCGCGGCCGAAATCGACATCGCAAGCACCCGCTGGAACTGAAACCTCGTCAGTGGGGTGGTATCAGCGTGTCTCAACAAGGTCCCCCCCCATGATGCCACCCTCAGCGCTAAATATTCCTCCACGCAAACAACCGGGCACATGGAAGACCCGGGAATCCTCTGTATGATTATGCAGTCCCCAATCGCACCCTGATCGGTTTTGGACCTGACAAACGAGACAGATATCGTCTCCCCTTTGACCTGAATGTGCTCTCGGCACAGTCCCCCCATCGTATCCTGCTTGTTCTTCGCCACTAGTTCGCTTACCCGCATAGCCCCATGGAATGCTAGCGCAAAAGCGGCTCGGAATAACACTGTTTCATACTGGGATGAACATGTTGCAGGGAGTACGGATAATAACAGGGCCAACCTATCCAGACCTATCGGGTGCCTCACATCTGCTCTGCGACCCTCAAGGCGTTGCCACCCACGTAGCGCTTTTTGCACCACGAAAGACGCTGTTGGGTCCTGGATCCCATGAGCCCTTGCCATAAAGGAAATGGCGGCCCGATGCCTCTGGGCTGTAGCTACTGATTTGCCTGCCTGATGTAAAGACAGCAGAAATTTTACTACAAACTCTTCCTGGCCCCAAAGCTCCCCCCTAGCAGCCCCCAAGAAGGCCCAATAGGAACGGAACGCCCCTTCATATGCCTTCCTCGTCCTGGGTGCTAAACTCTCTCCCACGAGGTTTTGTAGTTCGGGGCACCGAGAGACCAGAGAGCTTCGGGAAAGGGTGCCGCCACCGGGTCCGCTGTGGGCAGAAAACCCCAGAAGGCCTGCATACGGAAACGAGAAAGCGCATCAGCCGCTTGGTTCATTACCCCCGGCACATGTCTTGCCTTAAATAGCACATTCAATTGCATACACAATAACACAATTTCTTTGAGCAGTCTCAGAATCCATTTGCATCGTGCTGCCTGACTATTGATACACTCAACCACGGTCATGTTATCTGACCAGAACACCACAGAGTGATCCCGGAACCCCTCAGGCCAAGTTTTCAGGGCCACCAGAATAGGGAAAAGTTCGAGAAAAGCAATGTTACTTGTCAGCCCGTCCTCGTGCCACCATGACGGCCATTTTTGGGCCGACCATTGTGTGCCAAATATGGCCCCAAAACCAATACTCCCTGCCGAATCGGTCCACAGCCCCAGCTCCTCGGAGGACACCGCCGGTTTGTTCCAGACAATTCGACCATTGAAATCCGCCAGAAATGCCAACCAAATGCGCATGTCCTGGCGAACCTCTGCCGAGAGCCTCGTGCGGTGATGACCCTCCTTCAGGCCGACCATGGCTTGAGCAATCGAGCGGGAAAAGGGGCGGGCCATCGGCATTACTCTCAGGGCAAAATTCAACTGGCCCACGATTCGTTGCAATTGATGCAGTTTTACCTTAGTCTCATTAATACACGTTTCGAGGGATGTCCTGAATTTTAACACTTTTCCTCTCGGTAATCGAAAACAACCTTCCTCCGAGTCGAGCTCGATCCCCAGAAACTCGAGGCAAGTCGAGGGACCCACAGTCTTACCTGGCGCCAATGGCACACCAAAATGGTTCATTAAGACACAAAATTCATTTAAGGCCTGTCCACATTCTGGATCCCCGGCTGCCCCCAGGAACAGAAAGTCATCGAGATAATGCATAACATGTTGAAAACCCGTCTTCTTTGTGAAGATCCATTGCAGAAAACAACTGAACTTTTCAAAATAGGCACAAGATATAGAGCATCCCATTGGCATACATCTATCCATGTAATAGCGACCCTGAAACATGAAACCAAGGAGACGCTGATCGTCTGGGTGTACCGGGAGCAACCGGAACGCTGACTCGATGTCTGATTTTGCCATCAGCGCCCCGGGCCCCAGGCGATTCAACATGGCGACGGCCTCATCGAAAGATGCGTACCGCACCGAACACACTTCCGGGTCTATCGCATCATTCACGGAAAGACCACGTGGGGCTGACAAGTTATGTATCAGCCGAAACTCACCCGGGTCCTTCTTGGAGACCACCCCTAAAGGGGAACAAACAAAGTTAGCAACCAGTGGCAAATCAAATGGGCCGGCGACACGACCTCGAGTCACCTCTTTCCCAATCTTCACCTCTTCCACCGCCGTATGCTGCAAGACCGACAGTTGATTCTTACAGTTTGCTACACCCTGAAAATCCCCCACTGGGATGCGGAAACCATATGAAAACCCGTTCCGCAACACCCCAGCGGAAGCATGATCCGGGTATTCGTTGAGCCAAGGAATCATTGCCATGGTATCAATCGGGGTAGGTAAAGGCGCCCCTCGGACTATATCAGACCTGTTTGGCGCCTCCCTTACCACCGTTATCACCCGTTTTGGCTCTGCACATGGACTCAGGATGGGATGGCTGCCCACACCCCCACACTCATGTCTGAATTTGCATGACCCCTGGGGCCTCGTACATTTCCCTCTGTTGAAATTCCAACAAATCCCCCTTTTACCTGTGTTGCCACTCGGCTTCGAGTGGTACTCGTTACCTGCACCCGTCCGAAAGGGCGTCCCCGAGTATTGGCGGGAAGATTCACCCCCGTTACTCCCTAACAATGGTACTTTCAACATTCCTGTACTCTCCATCTTTTGCCATGACATGGAGTCGTAACAATCCCAAGTCAAAATTGGGTCGTGTTCTTTAGCTTTTCTGAAAAGGTTGTCATAGCAAAACCACTGATTGCCCCCATACGCTACGGAATACTCCATGATACGTGATTGATAAATAGGCAACTCGGTCAGCAACTCGGGCCTGCGCTCGCCCATAATGGAGGTAAAACTGCCCCACGCTCTGCCCCAAGTACCAATGTTTTCGTCAACCTTAAAGGCGGCCATTTTTGCGCTCCAAACACTCGGATGCATGAGCTCCTTTTGGCTCTTAACATGCTCCATCTCATAATGATCGGTAAGCAAGGAAAAAATGTTCACATACTTATTCGCCCAAATCTTTTCCTTAATTTCCATTGGAACATGCTGAGCCACCTTTTCCCTCCGCGAAGGTACAGACCCCTCCCCCGCGATCGGCAGTGGCCGCTTACCTGAACCAGACGCATTTTCCGCCGACGGAACCGGCGGGGTAACAGGAGACGATGCCTTCGCAGCCTCCCTAGATTCCCGCAGTTGCCTCATCACTGCCCTGGCGTCGTCAGCCGTGGTGCCCTCGTTATCTTTTCCCAACCACGCTGCCAATTGTGCCGCTAACTCGGGCGGCATATCTTCCCCGCTCACGGGGGTGACCACCACGGGGATCGGATTCCCCTCTTTCGGCACCGGGGTTGGCTCCTCAAGTGGGCTATCGGGGACCGGGGTCTCCCCCCCGAGTGCCCCTCTTCTGGACCTCTTGCCTCTCCCACCCGGGACTGCTCCCGGCAAAGGCCGTTTCGGTCCTCCCTCCCCGTCCTTAGCCGCCATCTGCTTCTTCAAATCGGCTACCTCCTTCATGAGCATGCGGAGCATCTGATCGGTGCTGACCCGCTTTCCGACTTTCTTGGGCATTCTCAGACGGAATCTCTGTAAGACAAAAAAAGAAAGATTACAACGCTCAAAATTGGCTCTTCGTTCCGTCTCGAGCTCACGTGCAGCGGGGAGGTGCAGCTTCAGAGAACAGGAACAAGAGGATGCTTTCTTGGCTTGTTGCTCCTTTTATCCGTCTTCAGGGCGGGCGTAAACCCGCCCCCGCCTGCCTCCGAGGGCGTGGCCGGTCGCGTCAGTGTCTAGGACAACCCACTCCAGGGCGGGAAAAGGCGCGCCCCTGCTACGCCGCTTCGGGCATACCAGCCGAGACTCGCCTCCCGCCCAAGATGGCTTCCCGGGGGGATCGTGGTACTCCGCCATACGTTCGGGGGGACCGAATGGTCGCCCCTTTCCATAAGTAAAGATAAGTGTTTCTTAATTTCAGCCAGTGTGGATGATCCTAGCCATTCGAGGCAGAGTTTCCCTACACTGTATGTTGTTACTATCCCTGGATGTTGTCTCTGGGAGTGTCTAGGGTCTTGTCTGGTCATTTTTAACCCCTGTGTTTTGTTCAGGAATCTATCTTGACAGTTGTTTGTGTCAGTAGGCCAGATTAACCACTTTTTCCAATCAGGATGTGTTCTGTTAAAATGTAAAATTTTAGTTACGTCTATCTCAATATCTGTTGTTGCTTTATCAGGTATTGGCTTCGGAATAGACGGTTTGTTTAGGTCTTTGATCTTAGCTAGGCCAAGACAGGATGTTTGGTGAATTGTGTCATTGAAAAACATCATTTGTTCTGGTATCATGCAGGTTCTGAATAGTGCTTCTATGCCTTGTACCTGCCAATCTTTCGTACCCCAAATGGTTTTTGTTTCAATGTTATTTTTCCAATAATCAAAACCAAATGTCATAACTTTTTCATAAAATGCTTCTGAATATATTAATTTAGTGTTTGTCAGCATTGTTTTTATTCCTGTTTTATCTAACAGTTTGTAATAAAACGTTTCTGCATCACTGGTGTTAAACCCTGAGAAGTACTTGAATTTCTCAAAGAATGTTTTATAACTGCTTTTAGGTGGTGTAGCACAATGTTCCCATTGATTATACTTAAAAACATTTCTAGGCTGTGCAGATTTATGCAAATAATGATCGCCATAATGTGTAAAACAGAATAACTGTTCATAACTAGACAAACCTTGTAAATAATCATGTTCTGTGAATCTAGCTGACATTACTAAATCAGACATCATGTCATTAATACTGTTAAAGTCCCAATCATCAGAGAATGTACTAGGTTTTACAAAGTGACTCAAGGAAACCTTCAGTTGATGAGGATACTTCAGGATCTCGACCGGACCATAGATCTCATAGTCAGTTTTCTCCCATACTACCCCATCAGGTATTGGAATGGCTGTGACATTTACTGTTGACAGTTCTCTTTTCTTCACGTGGGATGATCTATGTGGTTTGAGGACTAGTTTGATGTTCTGACTTGCTGTGTCCATTGTACTATATTTTCCCTCAATGAATTTTCCCAAACAAAGTACCATGATAAGCCAAAGCAGGAGGAAAAATATACCTAGACCGAACCAGAACTCTAACCAAGGGGAAATAAGGTAGATTTCCTTCAGTTGATGAAAGAGTTCCGTTTCTTTTTCTTTAAAAGTCATTTTTGTTTCTGGCATCACTTCGGGGTTACTTTGATCCTCGGAAAAGTTGTCGAAGTCGATGAAATAACCAGAGGCAGTTCTGTCAATTGTTGGGATTGTTCTTTCAATCTGTCTTTCGGTAGCACTTTCTGATGCCACATTATTGTAGACTGGTGTTTCTTGACGAACTGTTTCAATCTGTGTCTCAAGAGGCACGAGTTCCATGGCATTATTGCATAGTCCTTCTCTGCGCACTGCAGGCTGATCGAATGTGATTAGTCTTTCAGTTTGAACCTCTTGGATTGTTGCAAGTTTGGGTATTCTGTTGTTTCTTGGGAGTCCACTGGGCCTACTGTTGATTATAGGCCACATGCTTGTGGTTTTACCAGGTCGATTGATACAACTCTGTTCTCCTTTTTACCAGCAAGGGGCGGTAGTACTACTGATCTTGTTCCGGTGACTGCCAAGACAGGTACTGCTTTTCTGTAAGAAGGCCCAAATTCCTTCTTCACCGCAATTTTTTCTCTGACTAGATCCCCAATCTTTGGAATCCAGCCAGGCCTTGCTGGGGCTGTTGCTTGTGGTGCCTTGTCAGTGGTATCTGGCTGTTGCTTTAACTTTATGTTGCTTAAAGATTTTCTTGTTTCATCCAGTTTCTGTAAAACAGCCAAACGATCTTTGATGTCAAAGTCTGTTTTCTTATCTTCTACCACTGATACCTGACTATCTAAGTCCTGAATTCTCATTCTAATTCCGAACAATAGTTCGTATGGGCTGAAACCTTTTAGAGAATTTCATGGCAAATTGTTAAGACTGGTCTGGACACTTATTAAATGTTTGACCCACCCAGCGCCTGAACCTAATACCTTCGCTGTTATAGATCGCTTTATGTCTCGGTTTTTTCTTTCTACCACACTATTCCCTTCGGGGTGCGACGGACAAGAATACCGCAACCCAATTCCCATGCTGGCCATGGCCTCCTTATAAGCTCGAGAGCTGAAAGCAGGACCCTGGTCAGAATGGAACGTGGCAATTGCGCATGTGTCGATAAAGACTCGCAGATCTTTTATAACCGTTCTAGCGTCAGCCGAGCGCTGGAGGCCACATTTTTTAAGTGTGTTTAGCCTTAACGATGTTTAATAGGACGCAGGATGGGGTGTAGACAGCGTTACGCTGTTTCTGATCGGTAGCCGGTAGCATGGTTCACTACTGCGATCCCTGTTGCAGTTTTCACAGTTGTTTGCATATATTTGGTGTTGTACACTCATTCCCGGCCACCAGTATACTGATTGTAATTCAGTCAGGGATTCCTTGATCTTTCTGTGCCTAGGACCCAAACCCATGTGTGCGTCTGCTATTAAAAATATTCTCCTGTTCGTGTTTGGAATTACCCTATCCCCCACTCCAGGGATTCGAGCAAAAGGAACGGAGTTTGCATCGATTACGTATGCATAATTGAGTGGATAGTTCACGGGTAGTGCTGCACAGTCGCCTTTTACGGTTGTTTTTACTGCCAGCATGGTTTCCCCGTCTATATATTTTTCTGCACGCTTTTTTGTGGCTACGGAAGCCGGTTTAGTTGCTTCAGCTGTGGCTGTATTAGCCAATGAATTCCCTGCAACGTGAACGCCATCACGTTGAAGACTCTGTGCGTGTATCACGTGAGTCTTTTGTAGTTCTTTCTGTAAAAGAGCTACCTGTTTCCAGAGCAATTTATGCTTTATTGTGGCACCTGTGTCATCTTTGTAATCGTTTTCAATCCAACTCTGCTCTGCAGTTTATTATTGTAAGAGTTGACGCATAAATGAGAATCGCACACGATTAGTGTGGGGAATTCACGTTCTGCATTTTCGAGCGCCATCTTTAAAGATCTGATTTCAGCTCTCTGAGCCGAACAGTTTCTTACAGATTCAATTTTTGTTACTTTCGGTCTGAATTTACTGCACAGCCAACGACCTTTAACAATCGCACAGGCTGCATCGTAGGATTTGCTCTCTACGTTGAAATGCTGTACAAATCTATCTGTATAGATTATACAGGCGTACTGTGGGAGAGGCAGAAGTTCGATTGGCAGAGGATATTCTTCTTCATATTTTAAATCATTCAGTTCTTCGAATTGCGGGGCGAAATAGTATTTCACATCTTCCGCTCCAAGAGAATCTATACACTGTATCCATTTCGGATCCAGTGACACTGTAGGCAGGTTTACTGGGCTGAATAGCGCCTCGAAGGCGGATTCCGCTGTGAGGATATTAATCCTTTTGCCGTGTGCTAGATCTCGTTCATTGGCTAATGCAATTTGCACTGCTTTCACAGTTCTTTCTGTGTGACTGAATGTTTTTTCTACTTGTGTGTACAAGTGAGATTTAATTGAAATTGGTACCTTTTCTCCCTCATTAGAGGTCAGGTACGTGAATCCGCATCTTCCTGGGATGACTCGGATTACAAGATCGCGTGTGTTGTCACGTGTATCTAATTTTGTTTTTGCTAACATGTCTGTTTGCAGTGATCTCAAAATTTCTGTGTGTTTTTGAGTCCAATTGATTTGTTTAAAATCAGGTTTAATAAGTTCGTAGAGAGGTTTAACCCTCTCTGCCTAATTTAGAATGTATGTTCTTCCGAAATTCAGAAAACCTAGTATGGATTGTAAATTCTTCAGCGTTTTTGGAGCTTGGAGTACAGCGCACTTCTCTAAGAAGTTGTCCACTAGGCTTTTTCCTTCACTTGATAATTCGTATCCTAAAAATAATACTGTCAGATGGGCAATTCGAGACTTTTTAAAGTTGAATTTGTAACCCTCTGCCGCGAACCCAAGTATAATGGTGTTCACTCTTTTCAAGTGAGTATCCAAGTCGTCGTCTGTGAGATAGATATCATCTACGTAAGATAATGCCTCATCATCATATAATTGTAGTAACTCTGTTACCCTAGCTGAGAATAGTCCTGGGCTGTTCTTGAACCCCTGTGGGAGTCGACAGAAATTTTTCTGCAACCCAAATGCTGAGAAAGCGGTCAAGTATCTGCTTTCTGGTGCAATGTTTTGACAAAAGAAACCATTAGATATGTCTAATGTCGTTTTATATTTTTTCCTAACTATGTTATTCATTAGGGCTGCACTATGCGAGTTTTGTACTGCAAAAGTTTTGCAACATGCATTAAGGTGTCTGTAGTCCAAAACTAGACGATATGAATTGTCTGGCTTGGAGACAGGAAACAAAGGATTGTTCATTTGAGAGGTGCATGTTTCAATCACCCCCTGGTATTCAAGTTGATCTAAGATCTCCCTGACCTGTTTTTTAGCTTCTTGCTTAATGGGATACTGCCGTTGGGCAGTCGGTTCACTTTTTAACTGGAGTTTGTGAGGAGGTGAGTCCTCATCCCATCCTACATGATTTTTATATAATGCCGGTGCCTGAGCTACTGCCCATTTCCTTGCATAAGTATATTTTTTGTGAATCGGAATGTGATTCGAGAAGGCAGGCATAATCATTTCTTCGCCACGAGGGCACTCCCTGACAAACTCTGGGGGCCAATCTTTTTCAGCTAACAGAATATCATAGCCTTTTGAGAGTTTATCCCAAAATAGACCCTTTATTTTCCTAGTCTTATCACCCTCTATACGCAATGTTATTTCGTATATTTTATAGGGCTCGCTAAGTCTGGTGTCTGCAGTTTCAACCTGAATGTATTCTTTCGTGTCCACTGTCTCCAGATGACTCATCAACATTCTCGTTAACAATCTCAAAAATAGAAATAAAACATATCTTAAATGTTTTTTTCTAAGAGCAATTTCTTACGTAAATATGACGCATCTCAAACAATAATAAAATAACAAAACATTATGATTAATTTTTATACACTGTAAATAATGTTACTTACAAATATATGCTGATGAAATACACAACAACAAGTCCTTTATGGTTTCATTTACTTTTCCACACGGCAAAATAGTATGCATCAAATCCTTAGTTTGGAAATTGTTCAATAGTAATCCTAAGCGTCCGCCTCCCAGCCTTCTGATCCAAAACCACCGACATCATGTACGGGTCCCCCAGGACTCATGCATCAGTCCGACGCTGTTCAACATCTACATGGCCACCCTCACACAAATAGCCCACCATCACAACTTCAACAACATCTCCTACACAAACAACACGCAGCTCATCCTCTTCCTCACCAAGAAGCTACATACCACCAAAAGCAACGTCCACAACACAATGAAGGGCATCACCAACTACATAAAGAGCAGTTCTGTAAACATAAACTCGCACAAGGGTACAGAGCAGGAATATCGTCGTAAAAATATCGACTTACCTAAATATCGCTGCAAAAATATCTACAGGAAGAAATATCGATGACAAAAATATCGTCTGACCAGAATATCGACAGACAGGTAAGTAATATCGTTAACATTAATATAGTTGTAATAAATATCGTTTACAAAAACATAGTTTACAATAATATCGTTTTTTAAATAATTATAAGTAATGTAGTGTTTTTAATGAATATTTGTAGTCAAAGTAGTATTTTTAGTAGTATATTATTATTTAATAATCTATTTTCAGTTGAATTTAGTATTAATAGTTCCGTAGCGGGTTGTGGGTTTATAGGGGAGTAGGGTGGGAAGTAATTTAAATATAATGAAATAATACATTAATTAATGTTTTAAATGAATATAAATAGTGTAATAAATAATAGTTAATTAATTTCAATTAGTTCATTGAATAATAATTATTAAAATTAATTATGTTAATTTTTTAATTAATTTTAGGTGTGTGTACAGGATTTTTTTAGTGAAAATGTTTTTGGGTAAAGGGGTATTTTTAGGGTTCAGGGTCAGTTTTCAGTTTTGGGGTAAAGGGGTATTTTTAGGGTTCAGGGTCAGTTTTCAGTTTTGGGGTAAAGGGGTATTTTTAGGGTTCAGGGTCAGTTTTCAGTTTTTGGGTAAAGGGGTATTTTCAGGGTTCAGGGTCAGTTTTCAGTTTTTGGGTAAAGGGGTATTTTTAGGGTTCAGGGTCAGTTTTCAGTTTTTGGGTAAAGGGGTATTTTCAGGGTTCAGGGTCAGTTTTCAGTTTTTGGGTAAAGGGGTATTTTTAGGGTTCAGGGTCAGTTTTCAGTTTTTGGGTAAAGGGGTATTTTCAGGGTTCAGGGTCAGTTTTCAGTTTTTGGGTAAAGGGGTATTTTTAGTGTTCAGGGTCAGTTTTCAGTTTTTGGGTAAAGGGGTATTTTTAGGGTTCAGGGTCAGTTTTCAGTTTTTGGGTAAAGGGGTATTTTTAGGGTTCAGGGTCAGTTTTCAGTTTTTGGGTAAAGGGGTATTTTTAGGGTTCAGGGTCAGTTTTCAGTTCTTGGGTAAAGGGGTATTTTTTGGGTTCAGGGTCAGTTTACAGTTTTTGGGTGAAGAGGTATTTAAATATAATGAAATAATAGATTAATTAATGTTTTAAATGAATATAAATAGTGTAATAAATAATAGATAATTAATTTCAATTAGTTAATTGAATAATAATTATGTAATTAATTATGTTAATTTTTTAATTAATTTTAGGTGTGTGTACAGGATTTTTTTAGTGAAAATGTTTTTGGGTAAAGGGGTATTTTAATTATATGTATGTATTATTGTTGTTATATAAAGTAATGTGTAAAATCAATTTATATGTCCACATTTATTCAGTTTATAATTAAAAAGTGTAGTACATTTTTTTGAAATAGTTAAAAAATAAAAGTAATGTAATGTATTTTGTTAATAGTACTTATATTTATTTATTATTTAATGTAATTTTAATTATTTTAAAAAGTCGATATTTTTTACATCTATATTACTTACAACGATATTTTGGAGTCGATATTTATGTACTTACCTGTTTAAGTATAGGGTGTCGATATTTTTGTAAACAATATTTTTACAACGATATTTATGTCAGCTATATTTTTGTAATCGATATTTTAACACCCTACTC
>NW_028242409.1:0-54111 GCF_964263255.1 Lissotriton vulgaris
TCAGACTGGATCTATGTTGATACAACGCATGTTATTACAACGCATGCTTTTACAACGCAATTTTTACAACGCAAAAACTTTTACAACGCATGTATTTACAACGAATGTTTTTACAATGCAGGTACCTTTACAACGCATACCATTACAACGTAAGTATTGGTAAGTATATGTTAATTTTATAATCGTAAATTAATTTTAAAAAATATAATTTAATTTAATTGAATTTAAATTTAATTTTAATTTATTTTTACCCTGTACCCCTGTACCCCCAAAACCCAAAACTGACCCTGAACCCCAAAAATACCCCTTTACCCAAAAACTAAAAACTGACCCTGAACCCCAAAAATACCCCTTTACCCAAAAACTAAAAACTGACCCTGAACCCCAAAAATACCCCTTTACCCAAAAACTAAAAACTGACCCTGAACCCCAAAAATACCCCTTTACCCAAAAGCTAAAAACTGACCCTGAACCCCAAAAATACCCCTTTACCCAAAAACTTAAAACTGACCCTGAACCCCAAAAATACCCCTTTACCCAAAAACTAAAAACTGACCCTGAACCCCAAAAATACCCCTTTACCCAAAAACTAAAAACTGGCCCTGAACCCCAAAAATACCCCTTTACCCAAAAACTGAAAACTGACCCTGAACCCCAATAATACCCCTTTACCCAAAAACTAAAAACTGACCCTGAACCCCAAAAATACCCCTTTACCCAAAAACCCAAAACTGACCCTGAACCCTAAAAATACCCCTTTACCCCAAACATATAACATATAAAAAATAATTATATACTTACCAATACTTACGTTGTAATGGTATGCGTTGTAAAGGTACCTGCGTTGTAAAAATATTCGTTGTAAATACATGCATTGTAAAAGTTTTTGCGATGTAAAAGTTGCGTTGTAATGGTATGTCGTTGTAAAAGTTGCGTTGTAAGTGATGTTTCCCAATCAGACTATGAGATTATCTGGTATTGTTCAAGAGAGGTCAGTGAACATGAGTATGACCAAATATGTAAGCTTAGTAGGGATCAGTTTGAGCGTGAAATCACTAATCGAGGCAACTGTGTACTTACTCAAGGACATGGCCTTGCATATTGACCAGTTGATCCCATAAACAGGATACTCAGAGAATTCTGCAGTAGTGTCCATAAGGAGAGGCACTAATGCCTTCTCCAAACAGCATGATTTCTAGTTCCCTGTAGACTTTTTATACCTGAGGCTTGTCTACTTGCTATCACAAGAGACTCAAGAGCTGGAAGAAATAGCAGTGGGGATAGGGGGCAACCTTGTCTTATGCCTCTATGCATAGGCATGCGGTCTGAGAGGAAGCCACTGTAACTCATCATTGTTGAAGGATTGTAGTGTAGTGTTTATCAGGGAGATTAAGATCCTGCCATGCCCATCCGATTCATCACTCTAAAAAGATAGTCCCATTCCACTCTGTTACAACCTTCACAGTATCTAAAGAGAGTGCTGCTTATTCTGTTTATTTAGCCTTTGACCACCAGAGTAGATGCAGGAGAGTTTGAAGGTGATTTCACAAAGTTCTTCCATAAACAAAAAACACCTGCCTTTTGTGAACTAAACTTGGGATAGCTCTTTGTAGGCAACGGGCCAGGACCTTTGTCAGGTTTTTATTCTATCAATGATGAGAAGCAAGATAATTCTACAGTTTGAACAGAAGAGTGGGTCCCTGCATAGTTGCAGGATTAGTGTAAGTAAGGCCCAGTTAAATTCAGGGTGTCTGTTTGGAGTGTTTAGAGTTTCATTGTATCCCTTTCCAAGTAAGGGGACAGTTTGCGGCATGGCAATCTTGTACAATGCTACAGGGAAGGCGTCATCACCTTGTGCCTTTCCTCTAGAGAGTTGTTGGAGGGACTTAGAAATCTCAGTTTATGCGATTTTGAGATTCAAGATATCTGTGAGGCTCTTTCATAAAAAAAGGATCTGCAAGGTTCACACAAATTCTGATACACCAGCTAAATCATTGGTCACTGTACTGGTGTATAGAGAATAATAGAAGGAGGCCAACTCCAAGATTATTTTCAAGCGGGCTGTTTGATAGGATTCTGGTTGACGTGAGTATCACTGGGATAGTTGATTTAACTGGATAAGAGTCTGCCAGCTTTCTCTTTATGCTTGTAGTGTCTCCTCTTTATGAGTATTAAAGCTTTTTCTACCAACTGAGTGTAGATGGTGTTGAGTTTCTATTTCTTGATGACTAGGCCCTTTGGCAGGGGATGGAGGAATATTTTGATTGAGGTGATCTCTTTGTCTAGTTTTTTGTATCATTCTTTTTCCACCTGGTTCTGGTTGTGGAGTCTTTTTCATTATGCTGCAGGGATAGGAGTTATCAGCACCCCACAGAAGTTGTGAGGACTCAGCAGAAAGCTCAGTGAGTTGGAGGTTTTCTTCAAGTTGACGCCTCCATATTCTCTTCTCTGCTGCAAGTCTATAACTGGAGTTTTGCATAGAGGTATCATCTGTTGTGATCTGCACATGTTTTCGCAGTCTACAAATAACTTGATAGACGCGGCATCGATTGACATGAGATGAGGATGTATGTCAATCGACTGAAACATTTAATGAAGGCGTCTCCGCCCCACCCCACGAAGGGCGGGAATATGATATACATATGGCCCCTAAGGGCTATTGTGACAAACACGTTACTTTATATGTTCCCCTACCGTCTCCTTGTGAGGGCGTAGTGGATCCTACACATATAGTAATAGGATTCACATTCCAAACTTTATAGGGAGAAATTCCACCTTGTTATCGACCACATTTTAATTTTAGCTAATGCCTGTAACTGGTGCGCCTTACCACGTGTTGCTTGCCCAGGTATGAGTGACCTGTATAAACTTGTCAGTCTTCTTTGTGGAGCTGGCCCACTGTTACTACCCCTAGGTGTGTTACAGACATTGTCCCATTTAGACCCAACAGGACCCGTATTAGGGGGAAGGTAGTGGATCAGACTCAATCTCTGCAAGATATTTGTACTAAGGGCTACAATTGTATAATGTGCTGTTTGGAAGACTTGGTTACCCCTGACCAGATACTCTATAACTATATTGGCATTATGACTATAATTGATGCCCTCTTGACTCGTCTCATCAAAACGGGCCCGACCAGATGTAAAGGCTGGTTCGACCATGCATGAACCACTGTTACTAGGGGTTTTGGAACTGGCTCTCTGTAAATTAGCTAGAGACAATCTATTGATCAAATCCCTTAGATTTAAACTCAAAGAGGTACAATTAGTTAGGAAAAAAGAACTACAAAATGTGCCATGATTGACACTGTCCCAAGCAGCGGATACAGGGAATAGCAAACTTTTCTAAGGTACTGTTGATTCTCCATTTTTAAAGGATGACTCTTTTCCAGAATTGCTGTCACATGTTACTTGTGACGCATGGGTTGCCCATTTTACTAGTGTTTATAGCCCTCCCATGGCACCAATGGTAACCACTTAAAATGAGGAACAAACGTTATATTCACCTGCACCCTTAGACATTACACTACAAAAAGTGACATGGGTCCTGAAAGAAAGTAAAGTGGGTATAGCCACTAGACAGATTGGGGTACCAGTATATGTTTTTAAGAACAACGTTGAGTTATGGGTGTTAATTTTAACAAGGGATTTTAACATGACTGCGGAGACAATGACTCCACTGACAAAGGGGCACATCCATTATAGTATCAATTTTTACAAAGGCCAACAAATTAGATCCCAAAAATTACAGGCCTATTTGACTTTTAGATTCATCAGTGAAAGTGATGAGTGAAGACTTGAAGAATGGGCCTGGGATTACTCAATATATTCACCTGTCCAGTTTAGTTTCAGGAAAGGCCTGGGGACCTTAGAGCAATGTGTGAACCTTGATCTAATCATAGGCAAGTACACATTTGCCAAAGGTGACAGATTATACCTCTGTTTTGCTGATCTTAGCAGTGTATTTGACTATGCTTTGGTCTACTTTGATTGCTATGGGGGCACCTAGGCCAATCATTTATTTTCTGGCCAGATTATATGAGGATTTGACGAGTAAAGTCTGTTACGGCCCCAGGGGAGAATGCACCAATACCTTTGCAGTTAAGCGAGGCATTTGGCAAGGCTGTGTACTAGCACCTCTGTCATTTTCTTGGTTAATTAATGGGGTAGACAAGACCAAACAAGTAGTGCATGCTGATGCCCCCAAGTGGTAGGTTGCCCTACACCTGTACTTGTGTATGCAGATGGCTCTGTCCTGCTGGCCAGGACTCCAGTGGGGCTCCAACGTTTAATGGATGCTTTCAGTGATTTTTTTTGCCTCTAGGAAATTCATTAGTAATAAAAGTAAAACCTATACTATGGTCTGCGGGTCACGGTACAAAAAAAGCAGAACTTTTTTTATTGCTCAACCGCCTGTGACCACGGTTGACACTTTCTGCTACCTGGGCATTACTTTCTCAGGTAACGGGTCGTGGACTCGTGAAATTACCAATATCAGGAGCAAAATAGCAAGAAGCATCCATGGTATTTTTAGATTTTCAGCAAATGACAACAAATTATAGGGCAAGGGTTTTATCGATCGCAACATATGGGGCTGGTATTGGGGGTTACCACAATAGTTCTGCGCTACAGATGGAGGAAAATTGTTTCCTTAAACGCCTCCTCAGCCTACCGACCTCAGTTTCTTCAGAGATCATACATAAAGAAGGGGGGCTACAGTATCTTATAGATATAGTTGCATCTTGCCCATTACTGCTCTGGTACTCCATATGGTCCAAGGAGGAAACCAATTTTACAAAATCAAGTATTTTAGACTGTCTTTCTTTGGATAATGTCATGAAGATTCCCTGGTTGTTACATCAGTTTGCATTACAGTAAATTCTTTAAGATGTCACTACGGACCAATCTGTCCCGAGTATTATTACTTAGGAAGCTGTTTATCGGAGAAATCTTTATGAATCATAGGAGGGAAGTTCGGCTTGATTGTGAATGCAGGAAACCAACTGTAATGTTTGATTTAACACTTACTTCTAATGTGGGCTGTCAAGATTATCTCACATACATTCCTAACCTTATGCATCGTTTTCTATTAGTCAGATTCAGACTGGGAATCACCCACTATTGAGTGGCTTTCCCCAACATGAAAACTTGCCCTCCAGCCATGACCCCTTGCCCATGTGATGGACAGAGCAAGCAGAGCACTGTGCACTTTATGCTGTTTTGTGTTTTTTATTTAGGTTTTAGGAATTATTATTTAAAACCATTTTTGCTTGCGTATGGCAGTGGCTCGCATCTTGATGCAGTTAAATACTTGTATGGACTTAACAATTCCAGGGTTTGCCTTAATGTGGTACTTTTTATTATAAACGCTGTCTATGCACACAAAAGTATTGTTGTATCGACATAGCGGCGACCCTCTGACAATTTTCAAGAAATTGAGCTGCTTTTTTAAATATAATATTTTTTGTGTTTTAGATATGGTTCATTTTGGCCCTATGTTGCAGATCAAGCATCCCCTGCTTTGTTTTTTACTACTTTATATTTTTCATGTTTAACGCAACCAGTTTTAATGTATGCATGTTTATAGATGTGAATAATTTTGGCCCCATGTTGCACATCAGATGTTATCTGTTCCCACTTTCACCAAGGTGTTGTTCAAACCGCAGGCTCAGGTTAGCACCTGAACTGGAAACAGTGCATTCCCTGTAATAGTGCACATTTTGCAGCACACATAGAAAGAGGGAAAATGCTTGTTTTTGTGCAGAAAGGTCCCCATTCCTTCACAAAATCCATCTTGCCTGTTACACAGGCACCTTTGCACCATGGTGCATGGATGCCTGCGTGGGCGCTAGGGAGCATTCATTGCGCCAGCACAGAGAGTGATCAGAAATGTGCAAAATCTTAGTAAATATTGTGCATTCCTGATATCTCCATTTGATGCAGCACAGAAAGTTGTCAAATGTCTGTAAATTGGGGCCTTGGTGTACAAGACTTATGCAAAGTAGTGGGAAGTATTGACGTTTTTGTAAATTTTGCTTCAATTATTTTTAGTGGAAAGAAGGGAAAATTAGGTGGCGCATAAGAGCATATACAGAACATCATAGAAAAACGTTTCTAAAATGAATTGTTTTTCTTACCAGAATTTACCAAGGAAGAAAACAAACATGTCTATTACAAGATTGATTGCAAGCAAAATGTGCAATTTAGTTGAGGTACCTTCATAATGTAAGCTTATAAATTGTGATTTTCGAAGTCTGATTTCAGAATATAAGCACACAATTTTACACTCTGGGGAAGTAAATTGGCAGTAGAATTACCTTGGCTTGTTATTCTATTTCTTCTACCTGATTTAGCTCACAAGCCATGCTGGCTTAGAGTGGGCCGTTTTGACATCAGCTTTCCAGTTGTATACCCACCGTTCTAAAAACAGGATTTTTTATTACCAATTTTGAAAGTTTCTGGGGCATTTCATAGATCCACAGTGAAGTCAATGCTTTCAAAGTAAAGCAAAAGAATGCATCTAAGGTTTTTCTTAGTTTTCTTGTTGCTTCTGATAAGTGTAACCCTAGCAAATTATACCTTTTGGTTACCTGCAATTGATATGAAATTAAGGAGCTCTAAAATTAATACGGAGTCTGTCGTAACATGTAATTTTCACCAGTTATTTTTTTTAGAATTGATTAATAGAATTGGGAAACGAATTAATAAGTTTAAGGAATACAATTATACATTCATTGTTGAATGAACTATAATATGTATGCTTAGAAGAGTGCTCTAAGACTCTAATGGGCAGATTTACAAGCCCCTTGCAATACTTTTGTGCTGCCGTTGCATCAGTTTTGTGACACAGCAGCAGCTTATACAATGTGACCAATTTACAACTTGACGCATCTAGGAAAATGCGTCATGTTGTAAAGCCCTGAGTCACATTATACCTGCGTCAGGTATAATGTATGCAGGGTGGGCATTCCCACACAGGAAAGCCTCTTAAAAGTACATTTCACTGCTCCACTTCTAGAATGTCACTGCATCAAAACCTTGTGCCTTCTTGAAGCAGGAGAAAGAGTGATGCAGTACAATAAGAATAGAGCACAACATACATTGCTGGAGTTGCGTAGTGCTTGTAAAATGACTCCAGCAATGCATGACTTTTGGGCTAAGAGATGCGTCATTTTGACGCATCTGTCAATACTTGCCCCATGGTGTCCTGTATTGTAAATATGGTGCATCCATGGTGGCCCAAGGGTAGCGCAGGCTGTTGCAGGGAAACTGATGCATTTCTAAAGATGCGTCAGTTTTTTGTAAATCTGATCCTAAGATTCAAAAGAAAGGCAGAACTACCAGCCAGGTTGGTACCTAGACCTAATAGTTATATCAAAAGGTGTCTAAGGGACAATGATAATAAGGTTGCTTAAGAAATACCAGTAGCCGAGTACATAAAATGCAGATGTACAATAGTGTAAAAAACAAAAACGAACGTCAGTAATACAACTCAGTCCACATCTGCTCCCCCTTCCAGCAATATGTGTTAAACTAAAAAGTACATTTTGGTTTGACTACCTGAGAATCAATAAATTAACGATAATACCATTTGCAAAGGTAAGAGACTATTCAGATAACTAGTTATTTAAGTATATGTTCATTATTATGTAACCATATATATTATTATTAGCAGATTAGCCTAATTCATGAAGATAGATGTACGTTTGGAAAAATGTGTAAATTCAGAAGTTCTACAGAGTTCAAAAATGGCATGCCGGCATGCATCCAAATTGAGAAGGATGCACAACCAACTGGGACGTACTCTGTCACATTTAAAATAAATCCTAAATCCTGAATACAGCAAAGCACTGGCACTCATATAACTATAGCTGTGAGTAGAGATGCTATTTACAAACATGCACTGTACCAGGCATGATTTGCAAACTTAAACTTCCACTCTTGTCTAAGATTACAGTTTTTATTGTATTGACAATCTATAAATTAATAGTAAGTATCCAATTGTGGGCAGGCCTATCTTTTTATGTGAATGGTTTGCCACCCCGACTTGGAGTCTCTGCAGTCGTAAACTTACTATGCGTCGTAAACTTACTATTAATTTGTAAGTTGTTGCTAGAAATAGGGTTTTCTGGTTGGCTAAGGTATGCACCCAAGCCAAACAGAACCCACCACTCTAGTCAGGGTAAGTTAAATACATACTAAAGATAACCTGTGCTCTCCCTAGGATAGCTTGGTGCAGAGCAAGCAAGCTAATCCACAGAAGCACTGCGTAAAGTATTTGTGCAACACATGCACACAGTAACACAATGAATACAGCCCCCTGGTTCAACAATAACCTTAAGAAATCCAAGAAGCTCTGTCGCACGCTAGAGAAAGCCTGGAGAAAAAACCCAACCACTGACAACCTGGCTAACTTCAAGAACGCCGCCCGCAAACACCACCAACTGATCCGATCCACCAAGAAATCAGCATCCAAGGATTGACTTGACAACAACACCCAAAACAGCAAGGAACTATTCAACATCGTCAAAGAATTCACCAACCACACCGCCGGCACCAACGACATCACTCCCTCCCAAGACCTCTGCAACTCTCTATCCTCATTCTTCCACAACAAAATCGCCGACATACATAACAGCTTTCAAAACCAGTCCGAAGACCAGTCCACTCCACCCACCTCCGAACCAAAACCGCACTCTAACAACCTTTGCACCTGGAACCAAATCACCACCGAAGACACCATCCGCCTGATGAACTCCATCCACTCAGGATCGCCAACCGACCCATGTCCCCACCACATTTTCAACAAAGCAGTCTCCATCATCGCACCCCATCTCCGCGATGTAATCAACTGTTCCCTCAACTCCGCTACCTTCCCGGAAAGCTGGAAACATGCCGAACTCAGCGCCCTTCTGAAGAAACCCACAGCAGACCCCACTGAACTTACGAACTACCGCCCCATCTCGCTCCTCCCATTCCCTGCCAAAGTCATTGAGAAAGCCGTCAATAGTCAGCTCGCCGCCTTCCTTGAATCCAACAAATCCCTCGACCCCTCACAGTCCGGCTTCCGAGCCAAACACAGCACCGAAACCGCCCTCATCGCAGCAACAGATGACATTCGAACTCTACTGGACAACGGAGAAACAGCTGCCCTCATCCTACTTGACCTCTCCGCAGCCTTCGACACAGTCTGTCATAGCACCCTCATACAACACCTCAGCAACGTCAGAATACAAGGAAAAGCATTGGATTGGATCATCTCGTTCCTCGCCGGAAGAACCCAAAGAGTCCGCCTCCCCCTTTTAGATCAGAAGCCACCGAAGTCATCTGCGGCGTACCACAAGGATCATCACTCAGTCCCACCCTCTTCAACGTATACATGAGTCCCCCGCATCCATAGCGTGCCAACACAACCTCAACATCATCTCTTACGCAGACGACACCCAGCTGATCCTCTCCCTCACCAAAGACCCAAACACTGCCAAAACCAACCTAGACGAAGGAATGAAAGAAGTAGCCGAGTTGATGAAGAACAGCCGTTTAAAACTAAACTCGGACAAAACGGAAGTCCTCATCTTAGGGTCATCCCCCTCTGCCTGGGATGACTCATGGTGGCCACCGGCCCTGGGAACCGCACCCATACCTACGAATCACGCACGTAACCTGGGCTTCATCCTGGACTCCTCCCTCTCGATGACCAGACAAGCCAACGCCGTCTCATCATCATGCTTCAACATCCTACGCATGCTCAAAAAAATCTTCCTTTGGATCCCCACTGAAACAAGAAAGAGGGTCACACACTCACTGGTCACCAGCCGACTGGATTACGGAAACACCCTTTACACGGAACCACAGCCAAACTACAGAAAAAACTCCAACGCATTTGAAACGCCTCAGCCAGACTTATATTGGACATCCCTCGACAAGCTCACATTTTCGTCCACTTGAAAGACCTCCATTGGCTCCCCGTCAACAAGAGAATAACGTTCTGTCTCCTCACCCACGCACACAAAGCCCTCTACGACCTAGGACTTGAATGCCCCAACACGCGACTGTCCTTCTACACCCTCTCCCGCCAACTACGATCATCCAATTAAGCCCTCGCCGCAATTCCGCGCATCCATAGATCCACCATGGGGGAAAGATCCTTCTCCTACTTTTTTTTTTTTTTTTTTGGTGTAAGATGTTTATTTTATAGATAAAGCATAAAAGGTACACTGCGTCACGCCAACAACCCGGAGGCAGGCCGCTATGGTGTTCACATCATATGACAGCAATTGAAGCAATTGGGTGGATCCTGCCCAACGGGCTGCGGAGCCATCAAGAACAATGTACAAAACAGGAAGGTCATGTGAATTAGCAGTGTAACATTTGCACGGTAATGATCTTACATTTTGTCAGTGCGGTAGCCGGAAATATGAGACTGAGGGTGTCAGGTCTGCCAGAAGTCCAGCAGCAGGACACAGCCTGTTGACACGGCAGATTGAAAGGATTCGCCTACCAGCACTGTTTTCACCCAACTTGTCCCAGCAGACAACAGAAAAACACGAACATTAAACCATGGTGCAGTCGAGAAACATCAAGTACGCATTATCCACTGACATCTGGGGCCATGCGCATGTGGGGGGGGGGGAGGGGGAAGGAGGGAGGGATGGGGGGGGGGTGCTGTGGCAGGTCCGTCTATAGGATCACATGGCCATAGGGGTGGAATGGGGCGGTCTCGGAGGGTCGCGTGCAGGGACCAGGAAGGGCAGAAGATTCGGGACATGTCCTATCTCCAAGGAAGACCACATCAGTATCACGCACCAGGACAGCTAGCGCGCGCCCCCAGCCCAGAGTTCTCATCCCATATCATCCGACACGCCAATATCAGATGAACCATCGGAAGCGTCCGAGCCCGCACGCTCCCTAGTCCATTGTAGGAAGGGTTCCCAGATGTCATTGGGTCTGGAAGCTGTTGGCATCGTTTCCCAATAAGTGGTCAGTTGCGTGTGTCCATACGTCACATCCCTAATCCAGTCTGTGTACAATGGAAGAGCTCTCCGGCCCCAGTGCAGTGATATTTGACGTTTGGCATAGAGGAGGAGCATCGCGTGCAATTTCCTATCGCAAGGTTCTGTGTCCTTAACGTAACCCAACAAACCCAGTAGTGGTGATGGGGCATCAGTTCTGTGGAGAATTGGGTTTATAGCTGCGAAGACGTCCGACCAAAATGCGCCTAGTTTGGGACAGCTCCACGCCACATGGATGAAGGACGCATCCGCTCCTCCACACTTCCAGCATGCAGCATCCTCACGGACGCCCATTCGGTGTAACAGGACCGGCGTGCGATAATATCGCTGTAGAAATTTAAAGTGGATGAGCCTTAAACGATAATTCGGGGACAGTGCCGTGAGCTGCTTGCAGCAGTATTCCCACATGTCATCTGTCAGCGGATCAGTAAGGTCAGCTTTCCAAGCCTGCTTGGCAGTGGATACCGTTACCGGGGCTTGCTCCTGCATACAGTTATATAGTCTTGACACCAGTTTTTTAGGGGATGGTCTAGAAAGTAGGTTCTGAAGGGCATCCAGTGTCGGCGGCTCTTCAGGGAATTGGGGCCCCAACTCCTTACAGGATTCCCTAAGGGAGTGGTACAGCAGCGCGTCCGCGAAAGACTCGGGTTGGTCTTCCGTACCTGCCTGTAATGCCCCAAAAGTGCCCTCGGGATAGATGTCAGCAAATGTATGCAGTTTCCGTCCACGGAGTGTGAGGGTATCCCCTCTGGTACTCAAGCAAGGCAGCATCGGATTGCCCCGTAGGGGGATAGCTGGCACATATAACAGGGTGAGGCCCGCTCTGTTCTGTAACTCGCGCCAAGACCAGCGAATCATCTCCACCGTGTCCACATCCTTCGAAGGACGTTTGACTGTGCCATAAAGTGCCGCACGCAGCGGTAACGGGGCAACAGCGGCGAGCTCCACCGCCACATGTGGTTGGTAAGGAGTTGGGAAGGCCCAGAAATGTAGAAACTGCGTCTGCGCGCATAGGCAGTATAGCTTGAGGTCAGGAGCCCCGAGGCCACCTTGTCTCAGCGGGAGTGTGAGCAGATTCCAGGACACCCTCGCTTGTTTTCCCGCCCAGACGAGTTTCAATAGCAAAGAACGGACACGTGCATGGAAGTGTGCCGTCATGGGCAGTGGAACATTCACGAACAGGTATAGGAATTTGGGCAGAATCACCATTTTCACCAGCGCTATTCGTGCTACCAGTGATAGGGGCAGTTTGTTCCAGACCTCGATTTTCCTCTCCAGCCAGTCCACTGTTCTGCCAAAATTAAGTGACCACAACTCCTGAACGTCTCGGCTGATCCAGATACCCAGATACTTAACTGCGTCAGTCTCCCAACGCAGGGGGTACTCCGGTGACGGCTGGCTCGTCTCCTCAGTGAGGGGAAACGCAACCGAATTAGTCCAATTCACGGACACCCCCGCGAGTCCCTCAAACCGTACGAATTCTCGGAGTAACGGGTCCATGTTGTCTTTTGGGTTGACGATGTACAAGGTGACATCATCTGCGTACAACGAAATCAGCAAACTCCTGGAGCTGAACCCAATCCCCCGTGCGGTGTGGTGTTGCCGTATCCTAGCCGCAAGCGGCTCCATAGCTATAGCAAACAAGAGCGGAGATAACGGGCAACCCTGTCTGGTTCCTCTAGATATCTCAAAGGGCTTGGAGACTAGGCCATTTACGCTCACTCTAGCTCTGGGCGCGTTGTATAGTAATTTGATCAGGGTTATGAAATTACGACTGAATCCCATCCTCCCCAAAATCCGGAAAAGATAAGGCCACTCCAGGGAGTCGAACGCCTTGGTAGCGTCAAGGAACACCACCGCCGCCTGCACAGAAGGGTGTAAGTAGTGCAGGACAGAAAAGATTGTTCTGAGGTTGTGTGACGTGGCTCGCCCAGGAATAAATCCAGATTGGTCAGGGAGTGCGATGATCGGCAACATTGGTTGCAGTTTATCTGCGATGATTTTGGCATAGATTTTAGCATCTACATTAATCAGGGAGAGGGGCCTATAGGAGTCCAGGAACTGTTCGTTTTTATCAGGTTTCAATAGTGTAATAATTAAGGCTTCATGCATGGAGTCCGGGAGGGAGTTCAACTCGAGGGCTTCTACGAACACCGCATGCAATTTCGGCGCCAGTTCGTCTGCATATGCCTTGTAAAAGGACGTCGTCAGACCGTCAGGGCCTGGAGCCTTGTTGGCCGGCATGCTTTTGATGACCTGAATAATATCCTGTACGGTCACCGGGAGATCCATATATTGCCTGTGGTTGTCATTAAACCACACTAGGGCGATGGAGTCCAGAAAGTTCTCCAAGGAGGCTGGAGTCACAGGCTGTCTGGAGGTGTAAAGGGATTTGTAAAAGCCAGTGAAGGCTCGCAGTACCGCATCTTGTCCCACAACCAGGGATCCACTCTCGTCGTGGATGGCATGTATGTAGTGTGATTGTGTACGGGGAGCTATTAATCTAGCTAGGGTTCTGCTTGGCCTGTCCCCTTCCCCGTATCTACGAGCCTCCGCTCGTTTCCCTAGAAATCTAACTTCGCGATCTGCCTCTTCAGTGAATGCAAGCAGCTTGGTTTTGAACATACCAGCAGTCTCCAAGGACTGATCTTGGCTAAAGGCCACATCCAGGTCGCGCAACTCCCTTTCTAATCGGGCTAGTGTTCTGCGTATGGTTTTCAGCACACCCGCTTGCCGCGCTATGCACTGGCCCCTGATCACCGCTTTAAAGGCGTCCCATTCTATTGCCTCCGATGAAACGGACCCAGCATTTTCTGCAAAGTATGTAACAATATCTTTCCTGATCTCCTCTACAAATACCGGGTCCGTGAG
Organism: Lissotriton vulgaris; assembly: GCF_964263255.1. Classification (NCBI taxonomy): domain Eukaryota; kingdom Metazoa; phylum Chordata; class Amphibia; order Caudata; family Salamandridae; genus Lissotriton; species Lissotriton vulgaris. Next base: position 13,883 of record NW_028242409.1, read on the forward strand.
AGCATGCGGGGGCAGACGCCACGTGAATTCCCTATGAATCATATCAGGCATGCATAACTCCAACATACACGGGGCATGATCCGACAGTGATCTGGCCTGTATGTCAACATCTTTCACCCACATCGCCACCTCAGGCGACACCAGCCAGAAATCCAACCGGGACCAGGCAGACTGATGGTGTGTGAAGCAGGTGCCCAACCTTTCCCCGGGGTGTCGAACTCTCCACACGTCTGAAAGCAGTCCCTCCCCCATTATATCAAAGACAGCTTGACGCGCGTTAGCATGTGTTTGTCTACCTGCACCTCTCCGGTCCATAGCATCATCTAGCACAACATTGAAGTCACCCCCAATAATAATCGATTGGCAATCAAGCAGCTCAATTCGTGCCCATAGAGTCCTAAAAAAGTCTGGGTCGTCCGCGTTCGGACCATAGATGGCAGCTAGCACAACCGGTTTTCCCTGCAATGAACCATGTAAAATAACATACCTCCCATCCTTGTCTTGCATACATACATGTTCCCGCCAGTCCAACCCCCTGCGTACAAGTATAGCCACCCCTCTCGCATAATTAGAAAATATGGCAGAATATACATTAGACCATCTGGAATTCCGCAGTCTAGGTGAAGGGATAGTGTTTATGTGGGTTTCTTGCAGAAAACAAATGTCCACATTGTGTCTGGTCAGCATACCATGCATCAATCGGGCTTTCTTGTAGTCCCCAAGACCTCTAATGTTCCAGGTCCACAGTTTAACCCCCCCCAGCTGGGATGTATAGTAGAAGCAACAAATTCCCCGACAGCCCCCGACCCCTCAAAGCACCAGGCCCTGCCCCCAACACATGCACCGCCCCTGTGCCCAGAATTGAAAGCAAAAGATATTTCTCAGCGCACCCGGCTAAAACTGCGAACGACAACTTCTCCAACTCCCCCCGCACCCCGCCTCCCTCACCAACCCCCCAATCAGGTGGTGACATACCCCATAGAAAGCCACGCATAGCGTCGCATACAACCAACATTAGAAACAGTGGGAGACACCCCATAGGGACGTGGTGCACCCAGCCTACACCCCCGTGTTAGCGGGGTGGCTACATTCAGAGAAAGAAAAAAAAAATAAAGCTTCAGGGCCCCAACGGCGCCCCCGCCTCAGGGTCGACTAGTTCCACTGCAGCCATTGTCACAGAAGGTCCAGGCGTGGATAGTCACAAATTCACCACTCGTACAACAGCAGTGTCTTACCCCACTTGTGATCAGAGTAGATGCATCTTCAGTGGGTGCGTGGGGCCCCCAAGCTCCGGTTCAAGACTTGGAGGGATCAGGTAATCAGCGGCGCCTCGCTGATGCTGGCAGCCCATCTAATCATTATCACTCAGGTGATCAGTAGCATCTTCTAGCCTGGGTGATTTTCTTCTTGCCCCCGGGCCGGCGATGTGTTTGGCAAACTTAAGTGCGGACTTTGCATCCGTGAAGAAGTGCGTCTCGTTTTCATGGAGCACCTTCAGCTTCGCCGGATATAACAAGGAATACTGCACTCCAGCTTGTATCAGTACTTTCTTGGCTGGCAGAAATTCCTTGCGGGCCGCTTGTACCAAGGGGGTGAAATCCGGGTAAAATTAAATATTATTTCCTTTATGCGTTATCTTTCCTTTTTCTCGAGCCAGCCGTAGAATGAGGTCTCTGTCCTGGTAATTGAGCAACTTAGCGAGTATGGGGCGCGGTGGTGCACCCAGCGGCGGTTTTTTCCCAAGTGACCTGTGCGCCCTTTCGACCGTAAAGACTGGTGACAGAGCCGGGTCAAAAAGCTCATGTAGTAAATCGGTTACAAACACCTCCATCTTTCCAGTATTTGTCGTCTCTGGAATACCCGTAATGCGCACATTAGATCTACGGGAACGCGCTTCCAAATCGTCCGACTTGACGCGTAGGTTGTCCAGCTCTTTCTCCAGGTTCGTTATGTGCTTTTTGGCCTGCTGTTGGAATTCGCAGCACTCAGTTTGTCGATTTTCTAAACAATCTAGCCTAGTCTCATGAGCGCCCACCTTGGCCTTCACTGACTCCAGCTGCTCGGACATAGCATCTAGTTTGCTATCAATACTTTTCAGGCTGGACCGCACCTCCAACATCAGTGCCCCAAAGTCTATGTCCGCTGGCGCACCATGCGACGAAGATCCTCCGCCGTCCGCTTCAGCTTGCGATTGTTTTGGCGGTCTTTTATTGTCAAAGCTAATTTTAGGTTGTCTGGCCTCATTTTTACCCATGATGGAGGTGGATAACGGGCAGCAAGTCACTCGGACAGACAGTACCAGCAAATGGGCCTTGTTCGTCTTAGCTTATGAAGCGCCAGAAGCAATGTGTGCATATAATAGAAATTGCAGACTCGCCAACCAGCCTCCTAGACCGCAAGTATATCGCGCCACCAGGTTCGCGCCTTCAGCCGCACACAGCGCCGAGCACGTATCAGTCTCAAAACGGCGGCAATGCCAATTCCAGCCCTACGGCTGTCCAGCGCCGAGACCAGCCCAGTATATCGGCCAGATGTAGGGTAGGGGCTTCAATAGCACACGGGTGCAGTAATCCCCACCAGCGGATCAACCCCGTCTTAGGAGGTCAGAGTTGCCACTCAGGCGGGTCAGCGCGCGTGTGAGGCAGCGCGGCCGTCCCACACCCCACACATGCAAGTCCCTCGCCTCACCCTATGGGATGTAGGCGGTCGCCGCTCAGGGTCAGGCTCCCTCCCCCGCCGAAGTGCAGCAGTGCCAGTCAGCATGCGCCAGAAAACGGCCGGCCGTCTGTAAGAGCGTTGCAGGCCCTGCCCCCACGGAGGGGTATTGTCCACCTCACTCGCCCCTCGGGCCGGACGTGCCCAGGTCTTCTCTCCGGGCCGGGGGGGCTTACCGGTGCGTTTTGACGGAGCAGCGTCACAGCCGTCTGGGTTCCGCGTCCGCCCTCTCAGGATCACCAAGGGCCTCCAAAGCCGCGGTCCACAGTAGCTCGTCGCTTCCAGGGCACAGCTCAGCTGCCTCGGGTCGCCGCCGGCGCGCAGGTCGGCAATGCTGCAGATCTCGTTTGCTCCACCGTCCGGGGAGCGCCGCGCCTCAAACCTCGGCAGCAGGATTAGCTGGGTGTCCGTCACCAAACCCTAGGTGCGACGGGGGTCTGCAGGGACCCGAGCAAGGATCATGTCAGGATTTCAGAACGTAGCCGGCGGAGCTCGCTCACAGAGCGGCCATCACGCTACTCGGCTAGCCGATCCTTCTCCTACTTAGCGGCCAAGACCTGGAATTCTCTCCCCACCCACCTCCGCCTAACACAGAACCACCTCTCCTTCAGAAAGCAACTAAAAACTTGGTTATTCGATAAGTAAAGCACCCCCCCCTCCCTCAAGCACCTTGAGACCCTCTCGGTGAGTAGTGCGCTATACAAATTTCTGAACTTGAACTTGAACATCAAGTATACAGTAAGTTTCTGCTGCCTGCAGCAAGCAGGTCGGCAATGGGGATCACGCAGGTCCAATGACCCAGATACAGCACCTTGGTCGCTTTGAAACAAGGAGATGATACATCGAGGGGCCCTGCTGACAGTTCTGCAGATGCGGGGCAGGCTCTGCGCTTCACCAAGAACGCAGGGGTGCTGACGTAGTGATTCTGATCTTGCTAGAGCTCCTTGCTGGGATTACGTGGATCAGTGGTCATAGCTACAACATACTAAATTCCGCTCATTCGAAGGGTGGATTGAGGTGGCATTGACATCAACCAGGGCCTCCCTGTTGCCTGGGCACTGTGTCTCTGTAGGAATGCATCTCTTCAGCTTTGCATGCACAGGCTGTGCAGCGTAAATCAAGAAGGGGGGGCACACCAGTCCCTGGTGCCACACTTTGCTTTTCAGAGAACTTGGAGGCTTGGCATGCCCTGCCAGAGTAGCGCAGGTCAGAAAAGGACAGTGCCAATTCTTTGTGAGGGACTTCGCCTTGCGATGCAGACAGTACTTAGTCCTCCAGGAAACAATGGGTCAGTCATTCGCTGGTTGTGCAAACACCCTTTTGCTGAACTCACCAGTTTCAGAATCTCACAGTAGGCAGGGGGAATCTTTGATGGCCCTGAGATTTCACAGGAACACGGGGCAAGCCAACAAACATTGAAGAACACTCATGGTGGGGATGGAAAGAAGGTAACAGGCAGCAGACCATCACATCAAGACAAGTTGCAAAGTTGTATTCTTTTGTGCAGCCCAACAATTAGCAGGCAGCAGGCCAACACAGCAATGCAGCTTACAAAGTGGTAGTCCCTCCTGGCAGCACAGTAATCCTTCTGGCAATGTGCATATGTAGAGCCAGCAGAGTCTGGTTACAAGTCCCATACAGTGCCTGACTAGATGTTGTCAGAGCCCCAGTACTTATACCCAAATGTACATTCGATGTAGGGGGTGACTTCAAAGGAACTCTCTGAAGCAAACAAGCATCCCTTTCAGCCCATCCCAGGCTCCAGATACCAAAAGAATATCAAGTCAGCACTTTGTGTGAGAGCAGGACATAACCTTTTCAGATGCCCAGAAAGGCTATCAATATGCATTTAAATGCAGCTGTGTTCCCTGTCATACCCAGCCCTTCCTGTGTCGTGGATGTCTAGAGGAATGAACAAAGTGTAGCTGTCATCCAACCCAGATATGTATTGGGACAGGCTTCAGGCACACAGAAATATAATCACAATACCCACTTGCTAAAAGTGGAATTTCTAAAACATTAATGTGAAATCCAGCTTTACCATTAAGTGGGATTTATCATTACCATTCTAAACATACCAACATGAAAGAGCTACTCCTTTCTGATTAGGAAGTACCACTTACAAGTATGTAAGAGAATGCCTAATGCTAGCCTATGAGAGGAGTAGTTAGAAAACAAAATAGGCTATTTGACAATAACAGGCCATGCTAAACATAAGAGTTTATATCCCATCTTTTACTTACACAGCACCGTAACCCATAAGACTACCAGGAGCCTACCTTAGTGGTGACCTATGTGTAACAAACGATAAGTAAAAGGCGTGGAAAGTAGTTTTAAATGCAGAGTCAAAATGGCAGTAAACTGCACACACAGACCCTGCAGTGACAGGCCCAAGACAGGATAGAATGTCCACATCTATGGGTGGCACAATCAGTGTTGCTTGCCCACTAGTATAATTTAATTTACAGGTCCTGGGTATATCGTATACCTCTTTACAAGGGTATTCCAATAACATAAAATATGCCAAAAAGTGTAGTTTACTTTTGTGAATCAGGCCCATAAAGTTACATCTATGTCAGACATACCTTTCCATTCACAAGTGTAAGTATGCAAATTGGGGTAGTTTAGATGGGTACCTGAAACTATGAACATAATCTACATATGATAACATGTCATTTGTAGATGTGCATACAATAGTGTATGCCAAGTAGACAGAGTGATATACAGCATACACATATCCTTCATAAAATTCCAGGTGAGGGAAATAGGAAATAATGATCGCAATCACCAACACATGATTTGCAATTGGAGTCCAAAATTATTAAATTGAACAAACCTAAGGCCAAGCTTTATTTTCCTTCTCCTATATTCCATCTTGGACCCTCCACAATACTGAACTGCAAACCATTTAACTCAAGAAGGAAATTAACCTTACTGAGGAGGAGGGTGGCATTCTGGTCTTCATCGTCTACCTCACACACTCTCGGTTGATCAGAAAAGCAGGCTATGTGTTAGGGCGTCACAGAAAGAGACAAATTAAGATAGGGATATGGGCTGAAGGTGAAATCAATAAACAGTGTCAAAATGAGAACCCATTTCAAAGGATGACCAGGAAAAGGTGAAAGCTGTTATTCCTGTTGGTTGATTTTCATTTGGCTTCTGACTCATCTTCTGACTCAGTATATCATCTCCACCATGCATGCCCACAAGCTGCATGCCAGCCAGTTTGTGACTCCATCATTGTTAGGGCAACTAATGGGTGCATATGAATAGTGGTAGCAAAAAATCATAGCCCCAGCAAATGTTACTATACACACAAACTATGTATGACAATTCTAAAACACAATATCTCCTCTGAAACAAAACACATAATACCAACAAACACCTGACTACTAAAACACAACTCCAAAGAAAAGCACAAGTATGCTAAACATATCAATAACTCTATAAAGTCTGTGTCAATGCATGATTGCAAGGTACTAGCAGAAGCAATTGTCAACCTCAGTGTCTTAAGGTGACAACCAGGATTGGCTCACTACTCCAAATAACTCGCTCAAACAAGGAAGGTGTGACTATTTGCAGGGCAGTGTAATTTGTATATATGTCCATCTATGGCTGTTTGTGCATATCTCACATTGAAATATTATGGGAAATGCAACGAGAGAGAGGGGTCCCAGAACATAGTGTTATATACAAACAAGGACTTCTTTCTATGAATTAAGGACATATAAAAAAACAAATTTGTAAGGAGGCATTGTTATTTAATCACAATGTATAAACCAAAATATGTTATACACAAACAAATGTATATCAACGTCCTCACAATTAGTGCCCCGGAAGGAAAGGGTTGGGGAGGGTGTCAGTGAACGGAGTTGTGCAAGGTTGAGGGTAGTGACGCAATGATGGTCAAGAGACCTTATTAGATAATTATAAAGACCCAGCTTATGAGAAAAGCCAGATAAATAAAACATGAACAACTTTAAGTTCAAATCAAAGACACCATGCTTCCAAAAATTACAGTGAACATTATGTTAAGGGTAGAAGCTGGTATTTTGCCACTTCTGATTGAAGCTCCGAGTGGGACGCTGGATTTTTACAGCCTTCAGATTCACAACTGGCCGACCGTAATGTGGTGGCTCTTTTTAGATAATCAATTTGAGGACGGTGACTAAGCCAATCTTCTATATTCCGATTGATGCCACATATTTTCGAAGTCACTCCTGCATCAGCGACATGCTCCGCGTTTTCATTCCATGATCCACAGCACTACGCCCCACCCCGTCCTGAGGAATACCCCCCTATAAGACTCCATACTGCCTCCGCTATCGTGGGTCGAAACGTCGACAACCTGTCCACTTACCAGCTTCTACCTTCATCATGATATTCACTGAAAAGATTTGACAGGATTCACATAGGGTACGCTTAGTTTTTTAACCCCTTGGGCGCGGCCACGATTCTGCCGCCTGTGCGGCATTTTTTGAAGTGGGCGGTTTTATGACGGTCTCCAGCCGTCATCAGCACACGCCCACCGTAGTGCATGACGGCTGGGGGCCATCATCAGCATCAAAGGGGTTAAGCCCCTGGTGTGGGCCAGTTCCTAAGTGGCAATATATAATTATTAATTCTCATGCAGTGCTTCCAATCTAAATTTGTCGCTTCCCCATGGGCACACCAGTGTTCGTATTATGTAGGACTCCAATGAATGTTTCAATAAAGTTCCAGGTGAGGGAAATAGGACACAGCAAACGTTGTTTATCTATTAAAATGCCCATGTGGCAAAGTTTATGTGGGAAAAACAGAAAGGAAGATTAAGACACGCATAAACGAGTACAAATCAAACATCAGAACTAAAAACATGAAATCCACTATCGCAGCACACTTCTGGGAAGAACATCACAATATATCTCAACAAAAAATTCTGATTTTGGAAAGAGTACAGAAAATAGAAGGGAGAGACAATAACAAACACCTATTGCATCGAGAAAAGTTCTGGATTATGAAATTTAACTCAAGCAAACCTAATGGTCTGAATGACCGTCTGGAATATTCGTGTTATTTATAATGCCACCTACATTCATGACATTCGTCCTGTATTTTTCTGTGACCTTGGTACTTCATTCTTTGTTTATTCATTGATAATTATCGTGCATTCTATCATATATGAAGTATTATATATATGACGTGTTTCAAGCAACAACAGCTTTACCCATTCCATCGTACATGACACATTAGAACACACCCCATCACACCTTGACCGATTTGCTTGGTGTATATGAGCACTTTACCACGTACTTAAAACTCAAACACTTTTCTAACCTTAAGACACGCAGGCAATTTTCATATCTGACATTTAATTCGCCGTTTTTTCACACATATTTTTATATACTTAGATTAGGTATCCCACATATAGCTCGCAATGTCTGTTTTCACTATCTGGTGTGATTGATTTAATCACATGCAGAGTTTTTAACCAATAGAGTTGAAGAGGCGTACTATACGGAAGTGCCTGGGTGTGCCGGCTCTCGAAACGTTGACATTGCGATTACGTTGTGGGGAACTTCGAGAAAACACTAAGTAAGTTGACTGTGAGCACTTAAAGTTTATTTTCACCATTTCTGTTCATCCAACAGTGAACTGATTCCGGATATTTCGATAGCCGATGAAGTGACCATAACGGTGGGACTGCTGTAAGTAGTTCAAAGCCTATAACGCATATGACATTAAGCACGGGTAAATGCGGGTCACTTTTCATGGTTATGTTATTTTATGTTATGTTATGTTATGTTATGTTATGTTATGTTATGTTATTTTATTTTGTATAGCGCACAGATGCCGCAGCCAAGTGGCGTCCCGGCGCTTTAGGAGATGGTAAAACACAACACAACAGAAATAAACCAAGAATGAGTGAAACTAAACTGTGGAGAATAAGAAGGTTTTTAGTGCCTTCCTAAAATGGAGCAGATCGGGGATGGAGCGGAGAGGAGCAGGCAAAGAGTTCCAGAGAGCTGCCACCAACACTGAGAAAGAACGTCCACCCATTCTAGCTCTTTTAAAGCGTGGCACGATGGCAAGATTTAAGCCTGAGGATCGAAGGGTTCTGGAAGGGACATAGTGATGGATTGTCTGCGAAAGGATAGGGGGGGGAGGCAGACTTAAGAATTTTAAAAGTTAAGCAAAGAGCTTTAAACTTAATTCTTTGCCCTACAGGCAACCAGTGGAGGTCTTGGATAGTACGACAGGCAGGGACAAACTTCGGGAGGCCGACCAGCATCCTGGCCGCCGCATTTTGCACCCTCTGAAGGTGAGCTAATTCTGCCTGGTTCACACCCAGAAACAGAGAGCTGGCATAGTCCAATCTGGTAAGAACCAGAGCTTGGACTATGATCTGTCTGGTATACGCATCAAAAAACTTGAAAATGGGTCGGAGGCACTGCAGGGCACCAAAACATGTACCAGCTACACGTTTAGTGTGGTAGGTGAAAGAGAGTTTGTCGTCGAGCCACACCCCAAGATTTCTAACTTCGGCAACAGGGGTGGGAACAGGGCCCAATTCAGATGGCCACCACTGATCTCCCCAGAGCCCACTTTCCCTACCAAAAATAATAACCTCGGTCTTAGAGGCATTAAGTTGGAGTTGGTTATTCGCCATCCAGCCTGCCACAGCTTTGAGAGCTGACTGAAAGGTAGGGGCATCCATATTGGAATCACCATTAAGTGCCACCGCCAGCTGCGTGTCATCGGCATATGACACCATGGTGAGACCAAAACTATGGGCTACCTCCGCCAGCGGCTAAACATACAAATTAAAAAGGGTAGGGCTGAGGGCCGATCCCTGCGGGACACCCTGATGAATGGGGCGAGGGGCCGAGACAAAAGGAGGTGTGGATACTTTGAAGGTTCGATCCGTGAGAAAGGATCGGAACCACTCAAGTGCTATCTCTCCAATTCCAGCCTCCATGAGACGGTGCAGAAGGATCTGGTGGGAAACCGTATCAAAGGCGGCACTAAGATCCAATAGGATCAGTGCCGCCGTCTGACCCTGGTCCAAAATCTTCCTGATATGTTCCACCACGACCAAGAGCGCAGTCTCTGTGCTGTGGCCCGCGCGAAACCCATTCTGGGAATTATCCAGAATATTAGCTTCCTGCAGATGAGAAGATAAAATATGATTAGCATGTGATTCTGCTAATTTAGCTAGCCAGGGAAGAAGGGAAATAGGCCGATAGTGTTCAGATTTGGTAGGGTCAAGGGCAGGCTTTTTGAGGATAGGAATGACAGTCGCCTGCTTCCATGCCATGGGAACACTGCCGGTATTAAAGGACAGATCAATCAAACTGTGCATAGCAGGGTAGCAGCACTGGGCGAGTTCTCGGAATTGAATGGGTCTCATAGGATCATCCGGGGAGCCGGATTTGACTTTTGTCGTCAAAGCTTTGAACTCCTCCAGAGTAGGACTGGGGATGATTAGCAGTGGTTTAGAGACCGTAGATGCAATAATATTCTCCCTGATGGGGGACTGAGAGAATGACCTGTAAATGGCCTCCACCTTTTCAACAAAAAACGAGGCCAGATCCTCACAGTGAGCCAACGAGGCTTCAAGAGTAGTGGTATCGGTCTTTTTACTTGTGAGGTCATTGCATACCCTGAAGATAACCTTGGTGGGATTGGTGCTGTTCTTAATCTCCAGAGAATAGAAGGCAGCCCTAGCTGAACATATGGCCCGATGGTAGACTCTGGTGCAGGCCCTATAAGCCGACTTAAGGTCAGCATCATAATTTTTGCGCCATGCACGTTCCGCTTTTTTGCAGGAAGATTTGAGCTTTTTGAGGGATTCGTCGTACCAAGGACTAGAGGGACTTGATCTGGTCTTACTCCACCTGGCCGGTATAAGAATATCTAATGAGTGATTTAACCACTCACAAAAACTGTCATAGCCAAGGGAAACTTCAATGGGGGGTTGGGGATGGTGTTTCATCAAAAGCTGATGAAAATGCTCAAGATTTAAATTTCTCCAAGGACGTTTGAAAATGTCAGGAGTATTATTTCTAGAGGGAGGAGTAAGAGTGATAATGTGAGTTTCGATCAGGTAATGATCGGTCCAGGCCATAGGTCTTGGTTGGAGCACTGAGATATTGGTGGCGAGATTCGTCAGGAAAGGATCTAACAAGTGTCCACCTATATGAGTCGGTGATTGTACCAGTTGGCTTAGTTGAAATGCTTCAAGATCCGCCAACAAGCAATGGACCGAGTTGGAGAGTGGAGCTTCCATGTGCAGATTAAGGTCGCCAATGATCGTAAAATTAACAGTTTTCATAACTAGAGAGGAGACTACCTCCGGAAGGCTGTGACGGAAGGCGCCCTCGGGACCGGGAGGCCTATAAATTAGTAATCCCGAAAAAGTAAAGTGGGGATTCACAGTGATGTTAAAATGCGTGCTCTCACACCCTGCTATGGTGGTAGGTTTCCAGGCGCAAGGATAACAAGATTTTACCGCAACTGCGATGCCTCCGCCTCTAGCGTTATGGTGGTGAGAGTGCATGGTGTAGCCCACAGGGAGGGCTAAGTTCATAACCGCCATAGATTGATCATGCAGCCAGGTTTCAGTAAAGAAAAATATATCCGGATTGTCATCTGTGATCAACGAAAATACTTCTTGATGGTGACATGTCAGAGATCTGACATTCAGATGAAAAATTTTAAGGGTGGTTTGGGTAGCTCCGCCTAAGACAGAGTCAGGCTTGTGAACACAGGGCGGTCTAGATTGGAGACTTAAAATAGACTTAGGGAGTTTAAAAGAGCAGGTGGGGCAGTGAAAAGGCCCACTAAGAGGATCCAGGGCGCCATGATGGCAATCTCTTACCTCGTGTCGCAATGAACGCAAGCTCTCAGCAGATAACATCCTGAGGGTGCCAGAGTCCCCTGCCCTAGCCCTGCCTTAGCGCTGACGGGCGCAGACGGGCAGGACTCTGGCGAGACTCAGGCGTAGTGAAGGCGCAACCGTTGCGCTGGACCGCTGCGCTCTGGGCGAGCATTAAAATAGGCGAGTGGCGGTGATAAGCGCTAGCGCGCTAACCCCCAAATCAAGGAAGGGAAACAGCCTTCCCAAGATGGCGTTGTCACGTCGTCGTCACGTGACCCAGGAGCCCTGGAGCCTGGACCCGCTAAGTAGCGGTCCGGGCTTATCACATATGCACACCACCATGAATCTATAGAAACGTTGAGATACACAATTTGTGTCACTAAACACACATGATGTATTAACCAAACCATAACAATACTGGAATGTTCAGATCTACGAATAATACCAGAATTCATTATAATAAATACAACACATGTTTATTTTGTTTGTGGTATGTAACAACCTGAATGCTATGATCTGTTCTTACAGCGATGCTCCCTGAAGAAGGGCCTTCAGCCAGAAATGCATAGGGGCACAAAGGGCAATGTAAAAGAAAAGCGCATATATATATGAATCTATGGAATAAGAAATGAAAGAAATTTCAGTTTAATTAAGAATGGAATAGAACAAATTGTTTTGACAAAACTTTATTGAAAACTTCATTGGAGTCCTACAGAATAGGAACACTGGTGTGCCCTCGGGATGCGACCAATTTAGAATGGAAGCACCGCATGAGATTCGATTTAAAGACGTTTCCAGGACGGAAAACACCACCCAAGGAGCACCCAAAAAATTGACTAATAGGGTTGACACCTGACACCTGACATTCAGATAACAAATTAAGAACGTTGTGCGCATGCGATACTGCTTTAATATATAAATATTATGCATGGGACCGCCATCTCCCCGGGACTTTATTAATAATATACTGAGGCTTGGGGCCCCCTGAACGCCACCTCCCCGGGACTTATTTTTGAAAATGCCCCCCCCACATTGCCCCAGGGACCGCCACCTCCCCGGGGCATATCTATATTATGTGTGCTGTGGGGGGCCATGCGGTCCTTCTAAGCCCCAGAGACCGCAACCTCCCCTGGGCTTAAATTTTAATAAAGAATTGTGGGGGGCTACTGCCCCTCTCCACACTGCCCCCGGGAGCATCATCTACTCGGGCAAAATGTATTTGAGGGCAGGGTTTGTTGTGGACCCCCGGTCCCCTGACCACTGCCTCTCCGGGGCTTTAAACCAGATGGGAGGTGGGCCCCCTTTCCAGGAGACCTTCATGGCCCTGGGTACTGCCACCCCCCAGGGCTGTGTCCAGCAATGTCCTTGGGTGCCCACCCCATGGATATTGCTGTTTGCTATGGGATGGCAAGAGCACTGCTCCCTCCATCCCATAGAAAACAGTGCACTCACTTTAAACAAGCGAGAACACTTTGCTCTCGCTTGTTCAAAACAAGTACACTTTGCTTTTTACCCCCGTGGAGCTGCTAACATGCAGCTCCCTGGGAGTAAAAAGCAATGCCGGCCCCTACAGAAGGCTCCCCCCGTGGTCCCTTTAAAGATGGCCATGGCCCGGAAGATGGGGTCCCTTGGTCCCACAATCTACATGGGGAGGGAGGGCCACGTGACCCCCTCCCTAAAAATTATACTATTTTTTGTCATGGCCATGCCCCCCTCCCCTTTAAAAAGGTATTAAGGAAAGGCATAGCCCTGGTTAATGGGATCCCCAGTGCCAGAATATGCCTGGGAGGGCGTGCCCCCACTCCCTTTGTATTTAAAAAAAAATGAAAAGTGGGTCTAGCCCAGGGGATGAGGTCCCCAAGGCCCACAAAGGGTTAAGGGAAGGGGGGCCACATAGCCCCTTCCTAAAAAAAAAAAAATAAGCTCCTCAACTCCCGGAAGCCCTGCCCGCTTTCACCACTACTCTGCAAACACGTCTTAGGCTGTGTTGTAGGCTGGGAGATGAAGTCTCTTTCCCTACTGAGGGCCCTTCGGGGCCAGCTAGCCAACCTCTTACCTCCAGTAAGTTCCACACAGTGGGTTTGCCACGCCCCTTTTTCCACCACTCTGCAAACTCGCCTCTTGCAGTACTGCTGGTGGGGTGATGAGGTCCCCTGAGTACTATGTGATATGTTGTGATGTTGTGCAGTGAAATCATCTGGATAGAAAGTAAATGGTAATTAGTGTATGGGAATTATGTAGTGTTATGGAGAGTAATTATGTGGGATGGTAATCTGTGGTAGTCTGTGCTGTGGAGTGGTAACCTCAGGTTTAGTCTTCCTCATTTCCATAGAAGATAAACTATGAAATCAATGAGAACAAATAAAGAAGAAACCACTGAGGAGCACTTCTGGGACTACTTAGAGGTATGAGCAGGGTCACTGGAATTATGCAACTGTTTGGTTGCACCGATTTTCGCACAATTATACATTTACCACATTTGCCACATAATCCATCATCTGATGAATAATCTGCATATTTGAACAAACAAAACCTTGTTTCTACGTCAAACGGCTCGGATGTTAACAAAAATGCAGGGACAAGTGTTACAGTGTGTTGGAAGGCCCTTTGCAAACCTGGAATGGTCACCTGTTACTTATAGCTTAATATGGGTGTTAAATTGCTACTAATGATGCGCATACCACTTTGTGCACCTTTCAACTTTTTTGTACACTTCTCTTGCCTCTTTCTGTACATCTCTTCCGCTGTCTGCACCAGCCTTTCTTTCTGCACCCCTTGCTTCTTTATCTGTACCTCTTTTGCATCTTTTTGCCCCTCTCTTTCTTCTTTCAGTACTTCTCTTGCCTCTTTTTGCACCCTATTCCCTATTTCAGCACCTCTGTTGCCTCTTTCTGCACTTCTCTTGCCTCTTTCTGCACCTCGCTTGCTTCTTACTGGACTTCCTTGCTTATTTCTGCAACTCTCTTGCTTCTTTCTGTACCCCTTCTGCCTCTTCCTGCACCTCTTTTGCTTGTTTTTGCACCTCTCTTGCTTCTTTTTGCACCCCTCTTCCCTCTTTCTGCAACCCTCTTCCCTCTTTCTGCTCGTTGGTTGCTTGTTTTTATACATCTCATCCCTTTTCTGCACCTCTATTGCCTAATTTTGAACCCTGTTGCCACTTCTCTTGCCTTTTTCTGCATTTTTGTTGCTTCTTTTAGCACTTCTCTTGCCTCTTTCTGTACCCCTATTGGCTCTTTCTGCACCTCTGTTGCTTCTTTCAGCAGCTCTCTTCCCTTTTCTGTACCTCTATTGCCTCATTCTGAACCGCTGTTGCCTCTTTCTGTACCCCTCTTTCTGCACCTTTGTTGCTGCTTTCTGCATGAATTCTGCTTCTTTTTTCACCTCTCTTGTTCTTTCTGCACCCCCTCTTGCCTCTTTCTGTATAATTCTTCCCATTTTCTGCACATCTCTTGGCTCTTACTGCAGTTATCTTGCCCCTTTCTGCACCTCTGTTTCTTCTTTCAGTACTTCTCTTTCTTCTTTTTGCTCTTCCTGTACCACTTTGTGTACCTCTCTTGCCTCTTTCTGAACTTCTCTTGCCTCTTTCTGCACCCCTTTTGCTGCTTTCTGCACTTGTCTTGCCTCTTTCCACACCTCACGAGCCTCTGTTGCTTCTTTCTGCACTTCTTTTTCTACTTTCTGCACTTCTCTTGCTTCTTTCTACACTCCTCTTGCCTCTTTCTACACTCATCTTCCCTTTTCCTGCACCGCTCTTGCCTCTTTCTGTACCTCTCTTCACTCTTTCTGCATCACGCTTGCCTCTTTATGCACGTCTGTTGCTTCTGTCTGCACTTCTCTTGCTTCTTTATGCAACTCTCTTGCTTATTTCTATACCCATCTTGCTTCTTTCTGCACCTTTGTTGGTTCTTTCTGTACTTCTCTTGCTTCTTTTGGTACCTCTCTTGTTCGTTCTGCATCCCTCTTGCCTCTTTCTTTACCATTCTTCTCATTTTACGCACATCTCTTGCCTCTCTCTGAAGTTCTCTTATCTCTTTCTGCACCTCTGTTTCTTCTTTCAGTACTTCAATTCCCTCTTTTGGTACCTCTCTTACCTCTTTCAGCACTTCTCTTGCTTCTTTCTGCATCTCTCTTGCTTCTTTCTGCACCCCTGTTGCCTCATTCTGCACTCATCTTCCCTCTTTCTGTACCTCTGTTACCTGTTTTTACAGATCTCTTGCCTTTTTCTGCACTTCTCTTGCATTGTTATGCATTTTTGTTGCTTCTTTCTGCACTTCTAATGCCTCTTTATGCAGCCCTTTTACCTCTTTATGCATTTGCTTGATTCTTTCTGCACTTTTCTAATTTTTTGTGCACTTCTCTTACCTCTTTCTACACATTTCTTCTGCTTTCTGTGCCTCCTTTCTTTCTGCACCTCTCTTGCTTCTTTCTGCACCTTTTGCTTCTTTCTGCACCTCTCTTGCCTCTTTCTGTACCTCTCTTGCCTCTTTTTTAATTCGCTTGCCTCTTTCTGTACCTTGTTTGCTTCTTTTTGCACTTCCTTGATTCTTTCTGCACCTCTCTTGCTTCTTTCTGTATCCCTTCTGCCTCTTTCTACACCTCTATTGCTTCTTTCCGCTCTTCTCTTACTTCCTTCTGCACCTCTCTAGCTTCTTTCTTCACACTTTTCCCCCTCTTTCTTCTTCCTGCACCTCTGTTGCCTGTTTATGCACATCTCTTGCCCTTTTCTGCATTTTTGTTGCTTTTTTCTGCCCCTTTCTTTTTTGTGTACTTCTCTTGCTTCTTTCTGCACATCTCTTCTACTTTCTGCACCTCCTTTCTTTCCGCTCCTCTCTTGCCTCTTTCTGCACCTCTGTTTCTTCTTTCAGTAGTTCAATTCCCTCTTTAGCACCTTTCTTGCCTATTTCTGCACTTCCCCTGCCTCTTTCTATACCTCTTTTGCTTCTTTCTGTACTTTCTTGCTTCGCTATGCAACTCTCTTGCTTATTTCTACAGCCCTATTGCATCCTTCTTTCCTTGTTCTGCACTTCTTATGCTATTTTCTGCAAATCTCTTGTTTCTTTATGCAACTCTCTTGTCTCTTTCATCACTTATCTTGCTTCTTTCTGCACCTCTGTTGCCTCTTTCTGCACCACTCTTGCCTCTTTCTGTACCTTTGTTGCTTCTTTATGCACTTCTCTTGTTTCTTTTTGCACCTCTCTTGCCTCTTTCTGCACTGCTCTTGCCTCTGTCTACACCTCTGTTGCTTCTTTCTGCACTTCTCTTGCTACTTTCTGTACCTCTTTTACTTCTGTCAGCACCCTTGTTGCCTCTTTCTGCACTCGTCTTCCCTCTTTTTGTACCTTTCTTGCCACTTTCTGCACCTTGCTTGCCTCTTTCTGTACCTCTATTGCTTCTTTCTGCACTTCTCTTGCTTCTTTCTACACTTCTCTTGTTTCTTTCTGCACTATTCCTACCTCTTTCTGCACCTTTCTTCCTTCTCTCTGGACCCCTCTTGCCTCTTTTTGTATCTCTGTTGCTTCTTTATGCACTTCTCATGGAAAGGGGCGACCAACTTGGTCCCCCCGAACGTATGGTTGAGTGCCTCGATCCCCCCGGGAAGCCATTTTTGGGCGGGAGGCGCGTCTCGGCTGGTATGCCCGAAGCGGCGTAGCCGGGGCGCGCTTGTTCCCGCCCTAGAGTGGGCTGGCCTAGACACTGACGCAGCCAGCCACGCCCTCGGGGCAGGCAGGGGCGGGTATACGCCCGCCCTGAAGACGGATAAAAAGGGACGCAAGACCAGAAGACATCCTCTTGTTCTTGTGCTCTGAAGCTGCACCTCCTCGCTGCACGTGAGCTCGGGACAGAACGAAGAGCCAATTTTGAGCGTTTTAATCTTTCTTTTTGTCTTCTAGATACTTCGTCTGAAAGATGCCCAAGAAAGGCGCGAAGAGAATGTCGACTGACCAGATGGTTCGGGTCCTCATGAAGGAAATGTCCGAAATAAAGAAACAGTTGGCGGGGCGAGACGGCGAGGAGGGATCGGGGCGTCCACCGGCCGGAGGGAGGCCTAAGAGGCCAAGAAGGGGGCCGGTCGGGGGAGACGTCCCGGTTCCCTGTTCCCCGCTCGAGCCGCCAGCCCCGGTACCGGCCCCGGTACCGCAGGAAGGGAACCCGATTCCGGTCGTAGTCACCCCGACATCCGCTGAGGGTATGCCTCCCGAGTTGGCGGCACAGCTAGCAGCGTGGTTGGGGGACAGTACAGAGGGCGCCACGGCTGCCGAAGCGCAAGCACTCATGAAACAGTTGCGCGAGAAACGTGATGCAGCCAAGGTGCCCGCGCCGGATGCGGTGATAGACAAGCCACGAGGGGCGGAAGTAGCGTCCGGTGCAGGTAAGCGGCCATTGCCGATCGCAAGGGATGAGTCAACACCCTCTCGTAGAGAAAAATTGGGGCAACATGTTCCTTTGGCAATAAAGGAAAAGATTTGGGCGGGGGAATACGTAAACATTTTCTCCCTGCTCGTTGATCACTATGAGGTCGAAACTGTTAAGGGTCAAAAAGGATCTGATGCATCCGAGTGTTTGGCGCGCCAAAATGGCCGCCTTTAAAGTGAATGAGAATATTGGTAACTGGGGTAATGCTTGGGGAATTTTTACGTCAATTTTGGGGGAACGTAGGCCTGAATTGCTCCCTGAGTTTCCAGTATATCAGTCACGAATTATGGGGTACTCGACATCGCACCAAGGTAACCAATGGTTCTGTTATGACAACCTTTTCAGGAAAGCGATGGAGCATAACAAAAGTTTAACCTGGGACTGTTACGATTCTTTGACATGGAATAAAATGAAAGAGTCGGGGATGTTGAAAGTGCCGTTGGTGGGGAGTGCTGTTGGTGAGTCCTCCCGCCAAAATGGGGGGACGCCCTTTCGGTCGGGTACGGGTACAGACGATTACCCGAGACCCGCCGGCAATACAGGGAAGAGGGGTTTCTGTTTCAATTTCAACAGAAGTAAATGTACTAGGCCCCCGGGATCTTGTAAATTCAAACATGAATGTAGTGGTTGTGGGGCACCCCATCCTGAGTCCTCGTGCAGAGCCAAATCGGGTGAAAATGGGGGTAGAGGAGGCGCCAAACAGGTCTAATATAGTCCGAGGGGCGCCTTTACCAACCCCGATTGATACCCTGGCGATGATTCCCTGGCTCAGCGAATACCCAGATCGTACTTCTGCTGGGGTGCTACGAAACGGTTTTTCATATGGTTTCCGCATCCCGGTGGGGAACTTTCAGGGTGTCGGGACGTGCAAAAACCAACTTTCCGTCTTGCAGCATACGTCTGTAGTACAGGATAAGATCCGGAAAGAGGTTACCCGAGGTCGGGTTGCCGGCCCGTTTAGTGTTCCCCCGGTACCGAATTTTGTTTGTTCTCCTTTAGGGGTGGTCCCCAAGAAGGACCCAGGTGAGTTTCGATTGATTCACAATTTATCAGCTCCTCATGGCCTTTCTGTAAACGATGCAATTGATCCAGAGATATGTTCGGTGCGGTACGCATCATTCGATGAGGCCGTAGCCATTTTGAATCGCCTGGGGCCCGGGACGCTGATGGCGAAATCAGATATCGAGTCAGCGTTCCGTTTGCTCCCGGTATACCCGGAAGACCAACGTCTTTTGGGATTCATGTTTCAAGGTTCGTATTACATGGATAGGTGTATGCCGATGGGGTGCTCTATATCTTGTGCATATTTCGAGAAATTCAGTAGTTTTCTACAATGGGTTTACACGAAGAAAACGGGTTTTCGAAATGTGATGCATTACCTCGATGACTTTCTGTTCCTTGGGGCCGCTGGGGATGATGAATGTGCCCGGGCCTTAACTGACTTCTGTGTTTTAATGAATCAATTTGGCGTGCCATTGGCACCAGGTAAAACTGTGGGTCCCACGACTTGCCTCGAGTTTCTCGGGATCGAGTTGGACTCTAGTGAGGGTTGTTTTCGTTTACCAGCTCCCAAAGTGTCGAAATTCAGGACAGCCCTGCAAATGTGTATTACTGCATCTAAAGTTACGCTGCATCAATTGCAGCAATTGGTGGGGAAGTTGAATTTTGCCTTAAGGGTGATCCCGATGGCCCGCCCCTTCTCCCGTTCGATTGCCCAGGCGATGGTCGGCCTAAAAGAGGGTCATCATCGCACGAGATTATCGGCCGAGGTCCGCCAAGACATGCGTATTTGGTTAGCATTTTTGGCGGATTTTAATGGTCGAGTCGTCTGGAACAAACCGGCCTTGTCCTCTGAAGAGCTGGGTCTATGGACGGATTCAGCGGGAAGCATGGGTTTCGGCGCCATCTTCGGCACAAAATGGTCGGCACAAAGGTGGCCAACATGGTGGCATGAAGAGGGGTTGACGAGTAATATTGCTTTCCTTGAACTGTTTCCCATTTTGGTGGCCCTCAGAACCTGGCCCGATGGATTCAAAAATCACTCTGTCATATTTTGGTCTGACAATATGACCGTTGTAGAATGCATCAATAGTCAGGCAGCACGTTGTAAAATGATCTTAAGGCTGCTTAAAGAAATTGTCTTACTGTGTATGCAACTGAACGTGGTATTCAGAGCAAAACATGTCCCAGGGGTGATGAATCAGGCTGCTGATGCGCTGTCTCGTTTTCAAATGCAGGCTTTCTCGGGTTTCCTTCCCTCAGCGGACCCAGAGCCAGCACCCTTTCCCGAAGCTCTCTGGTCTCTCGGTGCCCCGAACTTCGTTACCTCGTGGGAGAGAGTCTAGCACCAAGGACGAGGAAGGCATACGAAGGGGCGTTTCGGGCTTATTTAGCCTTTTTGGGGACTGAGAGAGGGGGGCTTTGGGGGCATGAGGATTGGGTAGTACATTTTCTGATGTCCTTGCGTAAGGCTGGGAAGTCGGTGGCTACAGCCCAGAGGCATCGTGCTGCCATTTCCTTTGTTGCCAGGGCTCATAATATCCAGGACCCGACAGCGTCTTTCGTGGTACAGAAAGCGCTGCGTGGGTGGCAACGCCTTGAGGGTCGCAAAGTAGATGAGAGGCGCCCGATAGGTCTGGATAGGTTGTCCCAGTTGCTGGCCACACTCCCCGCCACATGCTCGTCTCAGTTCGAGGCCTGTTTGTTCCGAGCTGCTTTTACGCTTGCATTTCACGGGGCAATGAGGATAAGTGAGCTGGTAGCAAGGAGCAAGCGGGATGCGGTGGGGGGTTTGTGCCGGGAACACGTTCAGATCAAGGGTGAGACGATGATTGTATCCTTTGTCAAGTCAAAAACCGATCAAGGTGGGGTGGGAGACTGCATAGTCATTCGCAGGATTCCAGGGTCCTCCATGTGTCCGGTGAAGTGTTTAGAAGATTACCTAGCACGAAGGGTGGCATCATGGGGGGGGACATTGTTGAGACACGCGGACGCCACCCCACTGACGAAGTTTCAGTTTCAGCGGGTGCTCGCGATGTCAATTACCGCAGCGGGCTTGGACCCGGGTGAGTTTGGGACCCATTCCTTTCGGATAGGGGCTGCCACCGAAGCTACAGCCAGGGGTCTTAATGTGGAACAAGTAAAACGAGTGGGGCGTTGGTCCTCCAATTGTTATAAGAGGTATGTGCGGTTGCACATGTTGTGAAGCTGTAATGATGTACTCACGCTTCTTGTCTTTTGTTTGGTTTTCAGTTACCCAAGCCTTCGAGGCAGGGCGGACTATGCAGTCGACCCAACACCAGGCCAGCGGTCAGACATCACCGGCTGTGAGAAAGGAGGTGTGGGTCGTGGGCCACTCATACGTGAGGCGTGCCGCAGACGTATTCGAAGCAGGTGACATGATTCACGTAGCTGGGGAATACGGGTACAGAATGTCCTTCTACGGAAGGGGCGGTCTCTGTATTGACCAGTTTCAGGCATTCTTTGAGGGTTTGTTAGGGCGGACGAGGTCACCGCCGTCTATAGTCATAGTACATTTAGGGGGCAATGATTTGGTCACCACCGGTAGACGACTTCTCCTGGAGGCAATGCTTTCCACTGTAAGTTGGTTGGCGAGGAAAGTTCCGGGGTGCATAATTGCGTGGTCTCATATGATCCCACGAAAAGTGTGGCGGGGGGCTGTTTCGATTCCTGCTTTGAACCATTCTGTTAGAAAACTTAATAACAAAGTGAGTAGGTTGTTTCGTTCCAGGACATTGCATTCTATCTCGCACGGTTGTATTGATGATGACAGTATGTATCTAGGGGATGGTGTGCATTTGTCTCGGGTTGGAAATGAGTTACTCATAGGAGACTTCTTAGCATGGTTAAAAACGTTGAAACATGACCTTTAGCTAGGAGTTTTTGTGGGGGGCCCGGATAGCCGGTCAACTATCCGGGCCTGTGGCGGTAAGGTCATGATCGGTGAGCACTAATTAGTAGATCCCTATGAGTGGGCGTCACCCAACACGGATGGGAGCGCTCGGGAGAGGTGGCCATTGGCCCCTCAATGGGGAGGCGGTCCCTTCTAAGGATGGGTCGCCGGAAGTAAAGGAAAGGCGGTCAAGGCCCCTTCCTTTGTAGGAGGGGTTACAGCCCCCTCCTGGGAAATTTCCCGGGGCCAGGGACATCTGCGACGGCAGATGCGGTAAGTTGTGTGGGGTTGGGATAAGGTCTACGGTACCTTCTAGATACCTCACACGAGTATTCGAACGACCTTTAACTGGCGTCGAGTCTTTAGGTGCCCCCGTCAAGTCAAGGGAAATTGGTAATAGTTGCACTTGAGGTACGCCTCCGTGCTGTCGCCCAGCCCAAGTGGGAGGGGTAAGTCTGGTTAGGGATCTTGACACCGGTTATGACCTTGCCGTTGGCCCTTAAACGTTAGGTTGTACAATTTCAATATGACAAGAAATGTTTTGTAGGATGCTAGTTCGGCTAGGAGAACCTCTGTATTAGAGAATCTGTTAAGGTTAGCCAAACATCGCAATATGGTAATGAAATTGTACATAACATGAAACGTTTAATGTTTTAATTTTTGTTTTAATAAATACGGCCGGGATGGTCACTCCATCCCACTTCCAAAAACTCAAGAACTGTTTCCGGTTTCCCTCCTTTGGGGATTGTGTTGAGAGGGGGTGGCGGGTATCTCGGCCATATGGAAAGGGGCGACCAACTTGGTCCCCCCGAACGTATGGTTGAGTGCCTCGATCCCCCCGGGAAGCCATTTTTGGGCGGGAGGCGCGTCTCGGCTGGTAGGCCCGAAGCGGCGTAGCCGGGGCGCGCTTGTTCCCGCCCTAGAGTGGGCTGGCCTAGACACTGACGCAGCCAGCCACGCCCTCGGGGCAGGCAGGGGCGGGTATACGCCCGCCCTGAAGACGGATAAAAAGGGACGCAAGACCAGAAGACATCCTCTTGTTCTTGTGCTCTGAAGCTGCACCTCCTCGCTGCACGTGAGCTCGGGACAGAACGAAGAGCCAATTTTGACCCACCCACCAGCCCCTGAAGACAGCCAGTTGTTTTTAATAAAGTTGATTAATTTTGCTTGTGTTCTCGTTTCCAGGTTGGAGTATCATGTTGATAGTGAATTAATAAAGAATGGTCTGTTTGAGTATGTTTTACCATTAAAGAGATTCAGATTTAGTGTTGAATGTTATACATGCCCTGTCGGTCATAGTGGCCAATGTATTCTGGGTTTTAGTTAGCACTGTCGTATTTATTTGGTAGGCGGTAAGGTCATGATCGGTGAGCACTAATTAGTAGATCCCTATGAGTGGGCGTCACCCAACACGGATGGGAGCGCTCGGGAGAGGTGGCCATTGGCCCCTCAATGGGGAGGCGGTCCCTTCTAAGGATGGGTCGCCGGAAGTAAAGGAAAGGCGGTCAAGGCCCCTTCCTTTGTAGGAGGGGTTACAGCCCCCTCCTGGGGAATTTCCCGGGGCCAGGGACATCTGCGACGGCAGATGCGGTAAGTTGTGTGGGGTTGGGATAAGGTCTACGGTACCTTCTAGATACCTCACACGAGTATTCGAACGACCTTTAACTGGCGTCGAGTCTTTTGGTGCCCCCGTCAAGTCAAGGGAAATTGGTAATAGTTGCACTTGAGGTACGCCTCCGTGCTGTCGCCCAGCCCAAGTGGGAGGGGTAAGTCTGGTTAGGGATCTTGACACCGGTTATGACCTTGCCGTTGGCCCTTAAACGTTAGGTTGTACAATTTCAATATGACAAGAAATGTTTTGTAGGATGCTAGTTCGGCTAGGAGAACCTCTGTATTAGAGAATCTGTTAAGGTTAGCCAAACATCGCAATATGGTAATGAAATTGTACATAACATGAAACGTTTAATGTTTTAATTTTTGTTTTAATAAATACGGCCGGGATGGTCACTCCATCCCACTTCCAAAAACTCAAGAACTGTTTCCGGTTTCCCTCCTTTGGGGATTGTGTTGAGAGGGGGTGGCGGGTATCTCGGCCATATGTTTGTTTATGCAACTCTCTTGCTTATTTCTACAGCCATCTTGCCTCTTTATGCACCCTTCTTTCCTTTTTCTACACTTCTCATGCTTTTTTCTCCATCTCTCATGTTTATTTCCGCAACTATCTTGCCTCTTTCTGCAGTCCTCTTACCTCTTTCTGCACCTCTGTTGCTTGTTTCTGCACTTCTATTGCTTCTTTCTGTAGCTCCTTTGCTTCTTTCTGCAATGTGCTTGCTTCTTTCAGCACTCCTCTTGCCTCTTTTTGTACCTTTTGTCTCTTTTCCTGTACTTCTCATGCTCCATAGAGGAGTCCTCCCTTCAAGCAATAGCAAACTGCAATGTCCTGTGGGTAGGCTGGAGCCAGCCCTGGGTGGTCCCCTCCTTTTTGATTTAAACCCTGGGGAGCTGTTGGCCCCCCGGGCTCCTTAATGGGCCCCCTTCATTATTGTATCAGTGCCCCGGGGAGGTGGCGGTCCCTAGGGCTGCATGGGGTGCCAGAGTGCCCTGCGCATAATGATTTATTGTAGCTACGGGGAGGTGGTGGTCCCCAGGTCTGCAGGGGAGGCCGTAGGTCTTCCTCTGCATTGCTTTTAAGTGTATTAATTCATTCTATGTGCCCCGGGCAGGTGGCAGCCCTTTGGGCAGCGGGGGGCTGACCGAGCCCCCATGCATTTGCATAGAAAAGTGTGGCTGTCCCTGGGGCTTTAAATAGCTCAAGATGGGGGGCCCATGTGCTGCCCCTCCTCTTTTTTTTACCATTCCTCTGGTATTTGGCCCAACCAGGGGCTTAGAAAAAATACGTGCAGGAGCACAAGAGTTTTAATTTTATTTTATTGGATTTGTGGATCCACCCTCGAGTCAGCGCAAAATAAATACAAATAAAAAGCTTGTAAGCCCCAGCGGGGTCGCTGTGGGACTCCCCACCATATCTTCCCTATGTTCCTACCCTGCTCCCCTTTTTGTTATTTTTTTTTTTCAGGGAATCAGCTTCAAGCCGAGTCCCAAGATGGCTGCCAACACTTCCAGGTTGAAGGGCTGGCCACCAATCAAATTTTAGCAAGATCTGCGAGTCCACTGTAAGGACTCGCATCATCCGATATCTATATTTTTTAAGTTAGATATCTGAAAAATTACTGTGCGTAATTAAACCAAATCACAAAAAGCACGCTTTTTGGACCAACATCTACGTTTCTGCCAAATTTGATGTAATTCCATTCAGTAGTTCAGGCTGTTGTCTTGTTAAAAAATGTTAATTTAAAATCCCTGTTGTCTTATCATGGGGAAAACACGTTTTGGCATTCCCCTTTTTTCTCAGCCCCCGCTTGAGGGATTGCCATGAGACTTTCAACAGAGCAGCTGAACCGAAGAGGGGCAGTTTTGTTAAAATTCTGTGATGATTTGTAAACTGGTGCCAAAGTTATTAGAAAACAAAAACACACTTTTCCTATGGAACCTTTTACCCTAACTAGAAATACCTACTGGCTTTTCCATATACATATATATCTGTACTGGGAAGAACCTACAATGCAAAACCACATTGCAGAGAAAAGAGAGATTCAAAACATTCTTCCAACTCTTGCTTTCCGGCCTGTCCACAAACACATGCTTAGGCCAAAAAGAATAGTTATCTGTAGATGCTATACAAAATTGGACACTTTGCTTTTACAAATTCGAAGGATTAATAATGTTCACACCCAACTTTGTCCTTGCCTTATCTGATAGAGGTACACATTCCACTGGACTAGGAATAGAAATCTGAAACATCATTTTTCATACAAGGTACACAATGTCTCACATAGTATTCCACAAATCTATCCAATGCTTGCCACTAAAAACTCTTGCTAAGCTTGCACTTCATAGTCCTCATGCCAATAGGTGCCACTAGCAGAATCCCCCTTCTCAACAAACCATTCACTGAGGAAAATTCCTCTGTGAATTGATGAAATGCTGCCACCTCCTTTTCACGGTCCTTATCTGCAGGCAACCCAGATCACATGAATGTCTCTACTTTTACAAACACTTTATTGTTCTGTACTGCCAAGCTCTAATTCCTGAGGGGCTTGTAGCCCACCCA
The DNA here is from genome assembly GCF_964263255.1 of Lissotriton vulgaris. Lineage (NCBI taxonomy): Eukaryota > Metazoa > Chordata > Amphibia > Caudata > Salamandridae > Lissotriton > Lissotriton vulgaris. The sequence continues at coordinate 39,956 of NW_028242409.1, forward strand.
CACTTTGAATTGGTTTCCCCACAAATAATGGTAAAAATCATTTATGGCACACTAGCATGCAAAGGCATTGCATTCCACCATAGAACAGGAGGCTTCTACGCCATGCAGAGACCTTGAGGCTAAAGCCCCCCACCTCATTTTTGTTGTTACTGATCTGCAAAAGAAAACCACCTAGTCCACATTGAAGTGACCACTATACTAGGTTCCCATGTGTCATAAGGCTTTGGTGTAATCAATATACAATTTCTTTCATACTTAAATTGAATTTGTATGAAATCTGCCATTAATGCATGATCATCCTGGATTTGTTTCTGTATCCTTGTTTTGCTGACATTAGAACTCGTTCACTTTACCATTGATAAATAGGTATAACGTGATTTTGTTTTCCCTTTAAACATGGTAAATTTGGCTTAACCATGATTGGCTTAATTAACTTTTGAAAATGGCCATAGTATATGCTGTAGAAATACACCCCGCATGGAAAGCTAAAAGCCACCTGTGGAAGGCAGCACCTATTGTTACATCTAGGGAGAGGTGTGGTGCCGCTGCCAGGGTGACTGACTCCGGAATCTGGGGATCACAGTTCGATCCCCTGGGGCGGCTGCAGATTAGCCCAGCACCATGTGACTCTGGGCAATAGCTTGCTTAATCTTCATGACGTCCCACAGCGCCTAGCGACCCTAACGGGTGATGGTTCGCGCTTTACAAATGTGTAGTATTATTATTATTATTATTATTATTATTATTATTAATATCCACTTCATTGGAAAGGAAAACATGGCTTCAAGCCTACCCTGTATAAACTGAAAGCAGCAGATTGAACCATGCCACCTAGCCTTGTCAAAATCATCCTTTTGACATGTAGGAAAACCTGATTTTAAAAGCTAAATACGTTACTCCTCAGCACACCTTTCTGCCCACAAGATAGAATGCAAATTATATCTCAGAGTGGAACATGTGTGACATTAAAAATGGCATGTTCTCCCAGTGACTAGATGCAAAATGGCATTGTCTCCGGTCAGGATAAAACTGCTACATAGAAAAAGTCAAAGTGTAGATTATACACTTTAATCTATAACTTTTGACCTGTACCAGAATAGAGTCATTCAAATTCTTATTTTTATTAAATATATTTGATAGGTAAAATTTAGGAAGTTACCCTTTCCCTACCTGAGCTTTCAAAAGACTAATGCGTATTAGCCTCTGTTAACTCTGAGCCTACCCTCAGACCTTACTGAGGTACGAAAATCCTACCAGGAACCTTACAATGAGTCAGTTTGATTGGCAGTTTGGCAGAATGGACAGAGATGGCCTTATTGAGCTCAACATAAGAGTTGGGGTTGCTGGCACTCCATGTCAAATACTGCCTGAACAGTTTGTTTGAGCCACATGTAACACTTTGACCCACTGGAAAGGGAGCAAACTGGATGCCAGAACAATTCTTATATTTATTTATTTATTTTTGGTATTTATAGACCGCAACACTCATCCCGGGGGATATCAAGGCAATTATACCAAAACTAAAACTCCTACGGACTGACATTGATGCGAGCATTAGAATTTAGGAAAAAGGTAAGTCTTTAGTTTTTTTTCAAAACAGGAGGTAGTTAGTGGTAAACCTTAGGTCAGGGGGAAGCTCATTCCATTATTTTGCTGCCAGGTGGGAGAATGAGCGACCACAAGCCCTTACTCTATATATGAGTTTAGTTCTAGCGAGGGCAGACTGGAGTGAACATAAGTTCCTTGTAGGAACGTAGAATTTGATCTTCCGCTGGAGGATGATAGGACCTGTCTTATGGAGGGCCCTATGGGCATGGCCAAGCAGCTTGAATACTGCCCTATTGGGCATCGGCAGCCAGTGCAGTTTCTTCAGGCATTCCAAGGCAGATTCATGCTTGCCTTTATTGCAGATGAGTTTAGCCTACAAATTCTGCAGTACTTGTAGACGTGTGAACAGATGCTCGTTCATACCCACAAATAACGCATTACCGTAGTCCAGGCGACTAACCAGCAAGGTTATATACCCCTTGCCTGGGTACTGCAAGACCCTGCTGCAAACTAGGGGCCATATTAGCAGCAAACTGCGATAAATATCGCAGAGCACGCTTAGAGCAAAGTTTTACATCGCCAGCTATCGCTGTAATATATCACCACCCCAACGCTGTATTAGCGACAATTAGCGCTATGGCGATAAATATTCCAGCAATAGCAGGAGGAAAGGGCCAACATTGCGACGAAACCAGTGATGGTGCATGGTGAAGGGGGAAAACCTTGCTGATACGGCCCTGTGGTCATATCAGCATACTCCACCCCTCATGTTAGGTATGGTTAAGTCAGGAAAATAGCAGGTGTTTAAAAAACTGTGATGACCCCGGTTAGCGCGACTTTTTACGACGCTAACCGGGCCAGGGCCTCCTTGCCAATAGGCGATAGGCCTGTTAGCAGCTATTTCCCAGGTCTGTTGGTCGGGAACACCTACTTTGCATGTCATAAGGGATAAATATCGCTGACATGCAAAGCGGCACCCAAACCGGTCGCTTTTGTCAAAAAGTTGTCGCTGACTGCTGTTAGCGACAGCTTGCTGATAGGGCGATAGAATTATCATTGCTTTAGCGGGAAAAGGTCCTGCTAAAGTGGGCAGGGCTGTCCACGCCAACTATCACCTCATTGGCTAGGTAGTGAAATCCCATCCACTAGCTGGTGCTAGGCATGAATGTGGCACCCCAAGGCACATCCTCAGAATACTTTCTGGACTTGCAGGAGAACAAAAGAGGACTGGTCCCAAGAGCAGCCCTAAAGGATTAGACATGTCCCCCCTTGTAGCCAAGACAAGAAAGTGGACTCCAATAGTCAATTGGCTGACCTCTCTGTGGCTACAGGGACACAATAAGCTTCAAGAGACCGTTTTCCTAAAGTGCTCAGCAGACCAATGGCAAATGGGCTTGTACTGGACTTTACTGATAATCTCTGCCTCATACCCTGAGAGTCTCAAAGTGCCATGCCCTTCCCTAAGGGCCTTAGTGACTTAGAAGTGTATTATGGGTATTTGTGACTTAGAAGAAATGTCAACATTTTCTTCAGAAAAGTAACAAAGTATCATTCTGTGTAAGGAGTTAGAAACTTTTTTTGAATTTTCATCAACCAATCTATTTGTTATATCCAACCATGTTGGCATCAAATCAAGCCACGGTCTAGATCTACTACCTTCATCAAATGGTATTTGGGATTTGCACTTCTTGCTGCTATGTTTACTGTAAACCTTAAACATTCCCATCTCAGGTGCACCTTATTGGATTTTTTTTCTTTTTGGTGCCATTTTGTTTATTATTTTCACTCTACTGTTCTAATTCAGTTTGAGAATGTTATTGCTTAGTGTGTTGTTTTAGTACAGCATAAATGTTTTGCACATTGTCCTCAGTTAATCGTGTCTGTGGGTTTCACCCTTGCCCAGAATGCTGCGGGAGCGATGTATGTCCCAAACCACCTCCTACACCTAACAGTCACTCTCTGATAATTACCCAGTGAGCAAACTGCTGAGCACAGGGAGAGGGAGGAGATAAGGATCTTGGAGAGCGATGAACGTCTGTCTGGACCACCCCAGAGTATCGTAGTCACAATAGATCTGCACCTGGAGAAACAAAGAACACCCGATTACTCTAGTGTTCCCACTCACTCTGTGATACTCCAGGACTCCCCTCTGTCTATGACCAAGCCGCAACATAAAACACAAACACGACTCTTACCAATGCCTGATGGCAGCGTAGTCCCACTGGGAACGTTTTCCTAGTCCTTCGTAATGACAGACGAGTACTTCCAACAAACAAACACAGTGAAGCAAAAAGCACTCCACAGATCGTCTCCAGGAATAGAAAGTGATAGGGGGAAAAAGTCACTATAGTCCGACATAAAAAACCCCCATATAATTACTCGATGTCCCAAAATCTCGCAGGAGCTTGAAGGGAATCAAAAGTACAATCGTGAGACGGCAGCCGCCATCCACACAGTCCACAGAACGCCAAAATGGTCCAAAGTCCCACACAACAACGTGGACTGGCTGCAAGACAATCCGGAAGCAGCCGCTGCGGGTCCGCTTAGCCAAACGGAGCTCCTCGACAAGCCGTCTGTGGCAGCGCTAACTCCTAAAAGTCCAGGACAGGGGGTGGGAGGGGGAACAAGGGTCAGGAGAAAGGGTATCAGAGCCCCAATATGCCTGCCACACACAAACGTCAAGGACACGCGAAAGGTGTCTGGACAGAAGTCACAAGTCCACAAAGGAGAAAGGGAAAAGAAGGGGACGGGGGCAGGACAGGAACGGAACGGGAGAAAGTCAAGGAAAGGAACGACAATTGACTCACGAGCCCGTGAGTCAAAGGAAACCAAAGAAGCGCAGCTTCCACAAAGAGCCAGACCTGAAGTGGACCGCAACGCCAGATCCAAACCAAGCAAGGACGCAGGGGCATGCACAACTTTTAACCCCAAGCCAGGTAGGTCATGTGATGTAACTGCATGGTCATAGAAAGAGGGCTGCCCTAACAGTCTCTTGTATGTGCCATAGCTACAGGGGGTTGAGCTCAGGTTAATTCAACGCATTTAAGGGTTTAACTTGACAAGAGTTGTGATTATTCCTGGCGGAAGGCAGTCATCCACCCCAAATAATAAATAATAAATTGGTTTGCATGCTAAACGCACAGGTGCCAGCCATTCAATCAGCTTAATGACATGTGAACAAAATCTCTCTAATTCTTTCATATACAAGGGATCTCTTCGTACGTTAGGAACCAGAGGTTGGGTATCAGATTTCAGTTAAATTGTGTGGGAAAATCCTGCCAACATTGCCAATAGGTCATTTGACAATGGAAACCTACTGTGCCATTCTGACTGATCCACAATACTCATATTTGTGGACTTTCTGTAGAAGAGATCATCTATCAAACTTACCTGATCAGGATCATTGGGATCAAGGATGATTTGCAGATTCTTTTGTGCAAGTCTACTCACCAAATACATTCATCTTTTGCCACATGTGTCTCTTTATGTGTAATGATTAAGACCATGGCAATGAGTATGCCATTAGAGGGAATGGGATTAAATGACTGGTTATTTTATTACTAACGTTGCTTTTAAACATAGAGGAATCCAAGGTAGGGTAAATGTGGCCAAGAAGGGTTCATCAGTCTTCGGCTGGATACATTAAGTGGCTTTTGGAATACCATTAATACCAAAAGCTATAGAGCAATACAGTGGGTTCAACCCAAAATGAAGGAAAAAAGTTGGCAAGAGAAATATCCTAATTCCTTTTGCTTTTACTGATATGCTAGGAAAACTAGGAGATTTCATTTATAAAATTATTTTAAATAGAGGGATAAACCTAAAGTACATAAAGTGAAAACATTTTTTAGCTGTTTTTCAAAGGCTAATGCAAGCCTCATTTTGACAAAGAGATAGAATGGATTGTGAAAGATGCAGGATGTGTGAGAATAGTGACAATAGTGTCAATATACCCAAGCAGCCTTGGTAGGTAGTAAAGTTTCCCATGAGTGGTTAGTAGAAAATTGCTATAGGTGTTATGCTACTAAAGCATGTTTGGTGCGCAGAAAAAATATGTAATAACAATTGGTGATAATTTCTCCAAGAGGTTTAACCTGGAATTTATAAGGAAAGTGACAACAAAGAACATCCTGATAGTGTAATACTGCTAATTTTGTTTTTCACTATTGCAAGGGCTATTACTCCCAGAGGTCTTCATAGGATCTCACTTGTAACATCTTACAAGTATAACTTTCAATTGGGGAGAGATGGAGTTTGGGTTCCTTAAACTCAAAATTTAACATAGAATTTAAAATCACATCTTTCTGTGAAGGTGGCTTTTAAATTGTGTGTTCGAAAATGTCACTTTTAGAAAGTGGGAATCATCCCCTCTGGTTTTGAATTTTCTTGCTTTACCATCCTGTGCCTCTGCCTACCTGTGGAATCCAAGTCTGGTTTAGACTGACAGTTGGGCTGTTTGTGCATTTACTCTGGACAGTCACACAAAATGAGGTGCGGTGTGCCCTGCATATCCTGATTGGCCATCACCAGGCTGATGGCTTTACTAAGCTAGAGTGGTGGGTCCTCTCAGAGTGCTTTCTCCACTCCCCTGGAGTGTGTCTGGAGCAAGGTCACAACAAGACAGGATCTGTGTACTACAATGATTATCCTTTGAAGTATGCCTATTTCGTAGGCGGAAAGAGGTATAAGTATTGGACCTGTAACCCCACATTTTTGGAGCGCTTCTAGATCAAGAGGAGGTTCGTCCAAAAATGAGCTGGGAAAGCTGCAGGAGAGAACTGACACTCTCCTTGTTGCTGTGTGGTGCTGGCTTGCTACTTGCTGCTTCTGTCTTGAGAAGAGGAAGAAATGGACTGTATTTTCTTGTCCTGCTTATCAAGGTTTTCCAAGGGAGTGTGTGTGCTTTCCTCCTGTTGGGAGTCTCAGGGCCATCAAATACTTAAACTGAAAATGGATCCACACACCTGCACCTTCCCCTGCACAACCTTCTTCTCTCTCTACCCTTCATACTGTCTCCCCAGACATACCCTTTTTAGCCTCCCTGCCCCAACATGCACTGACACTGCAGCTTCACTGCCATGACACACCTCTACTGACTAACTGGAATTACCTCCTGCACCAATTCCACTCAGCCCACCAATCCCAACATGCTGGGCCATTCCCCATCCTCCGCCCATAACTCTGATGATCGTCGACACCCCCCACGCTCAACTGCTGCTTATAATAGCTTATCTAGAACTTAAAATAAACCCCATCCAAGTGGAAATTGCATCGCTTTGCATAGGTGCAAAGACTAATCACCCCATGCTCCTACCCCTTGCATCTATGGTAAAAACTGACCCTACATCATGCCACATTCTGAACCCACACCCCTAACGAAGCCACCCACTAACACACCAACACCCCAAAATCAGGTGCATCATTGGGGGATTGCCAAAGCGGGAAACAGAATTGATGAGCAGCATCCCTGAAAATGCCCCAAACCAGTCAGGCCATCATAAGATCACAGTCATCCTTAACATGAATAAAAACCTGAAGACCACAAGCCTGCCCAGGCCACCAGCACAACTAACTACCATCTAACCCAGTCTACCTATGTTGAGTTTGTCAGTTGTGCCCCACTGCCTGGTACTTAACTGCTAATCAGCAGTCAGACATGCCACTGATAAAGCCTGATACTATCCTACAACACATCATCAACATATGTTTTTTCACTGAAACATGGCTAACCGACCACTCATCCCCTGTTATCAACCTCCTCATCCCACAGAGCTTCTCAATTATTTGCAACGATCGCTAGGGTCGCAGGGGTGGCAGAGTAGTCTTTATTCACAAAAATGATCTGTAACTTACTCACTTCCACAGTTCAGCTCTCCTCAAAAGGCCCCATCCCCACCAAATATCATGTCATCTATCACCCTCCAGTTGATAACCCAGGATTCCCGCAAAAGATGCGCATGCATGGGCAGACCGCATGCACAGTTTTCTCAAGCATTACCGGTATGGCCTGGAAAAGGAGGAGGGCAGACTGGGAATGCCGCAGTACAGAGGTAAGTGGTTTTTAGTTTATTTTTAATTAATGTTAAGTTGCTTCTTAATAGGGGGTGGAGGCTGAAACTGGCTAACTCTGCTCCGCTGCTGAGTGTGCAGAGATTTTGCCTTCTCTGCGGAATGCAGAGAAGGCAAATCTCTACCCACTCTGTGGGAGGAGTGGAGGTCTCCGCCCTGGGGTTAATAGGGGATAATAAAATCCTGCCTCGAGTTAGTGTAGAGTTGACAAAAAAATAGGAAGCGCAGCATATTCTGTGTAGATTTGGAGTCACATGGGCATAGTTCCAGCTTAGCATCATAATAAGCTTTGCGAGGATAAGAGACCAAGAAATGCGCATTGCCAAACCTGAATGTGATAAGATAAAACATTTTTACATGACAGAAATAAAAAGAGAGATAGGGCTCCACACTTGGAAAGCGTACTAGAAGCAAATATTCAAAGACTCTCTTTTTCCCTGTCTCCAGACGCTCACTAGACAACTTTAGAAAAGATAAAAAGTCCTTTTTCAGCTGGATTTATGGGATCTTTGCAATGCACTCTTGGTAAATAATCAGTCCACCATCCCCACTGTCTCTATCTTCCTTTTTTATAGTTAAACTATTGTATCTTCTGCATATAATCAAGTTTAAATCAGTCCAATATAATTGCACGATTAAGGGCGGCTCATCTTTTGCTGAAATTGAATGCCATAATAAAATTGGTGCAATTTGTATATAGTGAGTTAAGGGATTGAAGCCAAGTTCGTTATGACAAAAAATAATGGGGAGACTACTTGGAACTGTTAATAAACGTCTCAAAACATTATTCTCAGCCCCCTTGGAGGCAAGTCGGATTGCAATATCTCCACACTCCAGCCCCATGCAAAATTAAAGAACACGAACGTGCCTTATAAATATTGATTATTGAATCAATCGGTCTTGAGCCTAGTCTCTTTGTAAATCTGAACAGCGCCTCCAGGATTTGATTAAAACTACTGACTCTTGTTTCAACTAGGTGATGCCAACTACTTTTCTGGTCAAAAGGGATTCCCAAGTATGAAAAAGTTGGGACATATGACAACCATTCATTATTAATAAAACATGACTTTTAAAGGGGAGAGATTTACCTTCCACTATGGTGTAAGACTTGACTGTTTTAGTCTTTAGACCCTGTTCAGTCATAAAATCATTAAATCTTGTGGCAAGCTTTTGTAGACCTACACTGGTTCTGGACATTAACACAGTCATCGGCATAGAGTAATTCCGGGAGATTTCTGGTGCCTATCTTGGAGACATCAGCATTCCATTGATTAATATACATTTCTAAGTCGTTAATATAAAGACAGAATAAAAAGGGGGCAAGTATGCACCCTTGAAGAACCTCACAATTCATTTTAATGGGAGCTGTGAGTTCCCCACCAACCCCATACCTAACTCTCCCAGTCACATCTTGGTACATCTGGATTAGAAAATAAACTAGGGATGGATCAATGCCCAGGGCCAGCCTTTTTCCCATAGCTTCCCTCTCTGCACCTAGTCAAAAGCTGATGTAGGATCCATGAACCTGAGATAAAGGGAACCAGCCTTAGCTATTGTGTACTTGCTTATGACCAGGTAGAGTTTGAGACACTGTTAAACAGTTCCCAGGCCCCTCCTAAGGCTATATTGTATGTCTGAAAACCTCCCAATTTCACCTACCTAGGTCTCCAAACGATCTAGGATGACCCTGCTCATCAGTTTACAACTGCAATCAATGAATGAGATTGGGTGATAACATCTTGAGTCTGACCTGTCCCTTTTTTAAATATGGGAACTAAATTCACAGTGCCCCAAGATTTAGGTGTGCCCTGGGAAGCTATGCAGTTTAGTATATCAGTCAGCAGAAGATGCCAGTGGCCTGGATTGGCCAAAAACAAATAGGTGGGGGATGCCATCTGGGCCAGATGCCTTATTCGTTATAGTCTGATTTAATGCCTTTTCAACTTTATCAAGCATTGGGTGTGCCAGCTTTGAAATTTCATGACAATTTTTCATGACCCAATAATTTGAAGTAGGACATTGCTCACCATTAATTCTATCTATCTATCTATCTATCTATCTATCTATCTATCTATCTATCTATCTATCTATCTATCTATCTATCTATCTATCTATCTATCTATCTATCTATCTATCTATCTATCTATCTATCTATCTATCTATCTATCCATCCATCCATCCATCCATCCATCCATCCATCCATCCATCCATCCATCCATCCATCCATCCATCCATCCATCCATCCATCCATCTTTCTATCTATCTATCTATCTATCTATCTATCTATCTATCTATCTATCTATCTATCTATCTATCTATCTATCTATCTATCTATCTATCTATCTATCTATCTACTGTTTCTACCTCAAAACTGTATCAGCTACTGATCCTAACTCCTTTAACATATTTCAATTACGTACTGCCATTATGTCTTTATACCCTCCCCAATACGTAACCCACATAATTGCTACTAAGCATACTGTTAGACATGGCCCTTTTTGCAGATTTATCCCCAAACATTTTGCCTCCTATTTTACGACCAGGATTCTGGGGACTATACCACTGCTGATCAGTTCTAAAGTGCATATGCTCTCTGTATACATTTTGATATGAATGGTTATCCATGATTGACATATTTGATTTACTGGTGAGTCCCTAGTAAACTGCACTTATTGTCAGTGAAATTGCTCTCCCAACGTCGAAGCTCCACAATCAAGTGAGGCCTTCCTGAGCCCCTGCACTTTCGAGTGTTGGTGTTCGAGGCCCTCCTCCACACACAGGCTATACCTGCACCTCATTCCTGGTGGTCCCTTGGACCTCTTGCTCCATTTTTCTGCTTTCTTTTTCCTTTCACCTCTTTCCTTTCACCTTCGTTTTTTACCCTTTTACTGTCACTCTCTTTCTATCACTCTCCATACTCCTTTTCACTTTTACTCTGTTTTCACTCTACTCTTTATTCTGTGCACTTCTCTCCTGTGTTTCCCCTCCACTGTTGCCCCGTGGCCCCTCCCCCAATGCAACCAGCCCAAGCTAGTTCCCCTCCCCGCTCCCCCCTAACAGCTGTCCAGTACTCTCCCACCCCTACTTAATGGCGGCCGCTGCGAGGACAGGCGAGCAAGTCCTTTGACTTATTGTCAGGAAATTGCTCTCCTACCCTCGCTGGTCCACCATCAAGTGAGGCCCTACTGAGTCCCTGCACTCTTGAGTGTTGGTGTTTAAGGCCCTCCTTCACCCACAGGCTATTACTGCGCCTCATCCTTGGTGCTCAAGTGAACTTCTCACTCTTTCTCTTGCTTCGTTTTTCTGCTTGCCTTTTGCTTTCACCTCTTTCTATTCACCTTTGTTTTTCACCCTTTTACTGTTACTCTCCTTCTTTCACTTTCCATCCTCCTTTTCACGTTTACTCTCTAATCTTTATTCTGTGCACCTTTCTCCCGCTTTTCCCTGCTGCTGCTGCCCCTTTGGCCCCTCGCCCAACGCGATCAGCTTAAGCCAGTTCCCTTCCCCGCTCCCATCTCCCAGCTGTCTAGCCCTCCTTGACCCCTAATTAATGATGACTGTTGCGCGGGCTCGCTGCTGGCACACTGCTGATGCACCAAAGGCAAGCCCGTCTGCACCCGTTCACGACCCAAACACGAGGAGTGCCAGGAACCCTGGACCTCCAAACCGCCAATGCTACAACCCAGCGGCACTCTACACACTCAATCCAGGTTGCAACAACAACTGCAAGCTAGCATCACCAGCCGACACCCATGGACCCTTCAGCTGACACTGCTGCCAACACTCCTGCAGCACCACCAAGACCACGTATCCAGCACAACCTGCCCGCAACAACACTACCTCACCAAAGATCCTCCAATGCATCCTCCTAAACATCCGATCCCTCCACAAACATGCCACCGAAATCTGGGACCTCCTCAACAGTACCACCCCGGACGTCGCATTCCTCACTGAAACCTGGACTAACACCACCTCGGGACCTGACATCACCATCACCATTTCCCAAGGATACCAGATCTCCCGGAAGGACCACCCCAGCTATCCTTGGGGGAAATCGCCATTGTCCACAAATCGACTCTCTGACTGAGGACACTATCCGATGAGCTCAAAGACCTGATGGAACACCTATACTTCAAGATACAGGCCAGCCCTACCACCACCCTCTGGTAAACCCTCATCTACCGGACCACCGGACTCCATGGACCATTCACCAACTCCATCATGGGCAGCTTCACCCAGCAGGCCATTGTGTCCACTAACTACACCTTCCTGGGAGACCTCTACTTTCACCTTGACAACCAACAGGACCCCAACACCACATCCCTCCTGGACAACCTCCACAACATAGGACTCCTCCAGATCGTGACTGAGCCCACGCACTCAGCAGGATACACCCTCAACCCCATCTTCACAACAGGAACCTCCATCACTTTCAGCCACACCACTGAACTTCGTTGGACAGACCATGGCTGCATCTATTTCACCTTCAGAACACCCACCATCCACAGAACCCTGCACCTGCTCCCACATAGAAATTGGACTAAAATCACTGACGACCAGCTTACCACCCCACTCGGCAACTCCACCCCAACCATCATGGACAATGATGACCCCAACACCGCAGCCCGAACCTTGCACAGATGGATCTCTAACTGCGCCAACACCATAGCCCCCCTCAAGAAGAACAACAACACACACCAGGAAAGCCAGCTGGTTCACCACCGAACTCCGAGAGTCCAGACACACAAGCTGCCTCCCAGAAAAGGCCGAGAGGAACTCCGAATCTACATAAGCCCACAACAACTTCAGAGCAGCCAAACAACACACACCACCAACTCATCAGAAATATAAGAAAACGATCCAAGACAGAATCTCCACACATGCAAACAACAGCAAAGAACTATTCTTCATCATCAAGGAGTTTGCCCAACCCATCAGAGAGTCTACAGACGTCCCTCCTTCACAAGACCACTGCGACAAACTCAGCACCTTCTTCCACCACAAAATTAAGAACATTTACGACAATTTCGACAAAGACAGCCAACACACAGAACCCTCACTAACCACCCCAACACCTTGAAGCCAAGGATTGACCGTTGGACAGCCCTCACCACTGAAGACACACTGAAGACGATGAAGTCAATCCACCCCGGGGCCCCCACCGCCCCCTGCACCATCACATCTTCAACAGAGGCGCCAACACCATCGCCCCTATGCTTTGCAACACCATCAACTGCTCCCTCATGAACGCCTCCTTCCCCTACGACTGGAAGCAGGCTGAGATCAACCCTCTCCTGAAGAAACCCTCTGAGGATGCCACCGACCTCAAGAACTACAGACCCATCTCCCTGCTCCAGTTTCCAGCAAAAGTCATTGAGAAAGCTATTAACAACCAACTTGCCACCTTTATCGAAGAGCACAACATCCTTGACTCCTCCCAATCCAGCTTCAGAAAGAACCACAACACGGAAACCATCCTCGTCGCCGCAATCGACGACATCTGCTGGACAGAGGAGAAACAGTAGCTCTCATCCTCCTTGACCTTTCTGTGGCCTTCGACACAGTCTCTCACTGTACCCTAACACGCAGACTTCATGACGCAGGGATCTGGGACAAGGCCCTCGACTGAATCCGCTCATTTCTCTCACACAGAATGCAGCGGGTCAAACTCCTTCCCTTCCTCTTGGCCCCCACATCGACCACATGTGGAGTCCCCTAAGTATCCTCCCCCAGCCGAACGTTGTTTAACATCTATGTGGCTCCGCTTGCCCAAATCGTCAGAACCCACAGACTTAACATTGCTTCATACGCAGACAACACCCAACTCATCCTCTACCTATTCAACAAACCCATCGCAGTCAAACACAACTTTCAAGAAGGCATGGAAGCAGTTGCCAAATGGATGAAGAGCAGCTGTCTACAACTCAACACCAACAAAACAGAAGCCCTCATCATGGGCCCACACCCCAATGCCTGGAATGACATCTGGTGGCCCCCGCCATCGAAAGCCCGCCTATTCCCACGGACCATGCATGCAACCTCGGAATCATCCTGGACTCCGAATTCAAAATGGACCACCAGATCAACTCCTTTTCATCTTTCTAGTTCCACACCCTCCGCCTCCAACAGAAGACCTTCAAATGTATCCCTCTTGAACACAGAAAGACTTGACTACGGCAACGCACTCTACACCAGAATCAAACTTCAAAACATCTAAAACACCACCAGACTAATCCTCAACCTGCCACAACACTGCCACATCACCCAGCACCTGCACACACTACACTGATCCCATCGAGGCAAGAATCACCTTCAAGATTCTCATCCACACACATAAAGCCGTCCACAACTTTAGACCAGCGTACCTGAAGAGCCAACTCACATTCCACGCACCCCAAAGGACCCTACGATTAGCCCAGCTTTCCCATGCCATGGTCCCTCTCACCATGAAGTCCAGTTCGGGAGTCCGCTTTCCAACTCCACGAGGGACCTCAAGAAATGACTCTTCGATAGACCTCCTCCTTGATGGACAGGGCCCT